>NC_053130.1:23195963-23495963 GCF_010015445.1 Perca fluviatilis | reverse complement strand
ATTGAGCTCTTAGATCAAGAGCTTTGCCTTTCGGCTTAGATCTTTTTTTTTTCTCTTGTCACAACAGTGACAACAGTGCTGCTCCGATTCTCTGGTCAATCTCCCGCTTCGTTGTCCCCTTACTTGCGAACAAGACCCTGAGGTACTAGAACTCCTTCACTTGGGGTAAGGACTCATCCCCTACCTGGAGTAGGCACTCCATCTGTTTCCTGCTGAGAACCATGGCCTCAGATTTAGAGGTGCTGATCCTCATCCCAGCCGCTTCACACTCGACTGCGAACCGATCCAGTGAGTGCTGAAGGTCACCGACCGATGATGTCATCAGGACCACAACATCTGCAAAAAGCAGCGACGAGATCCCCAGCCCACCGAACTGCGACCCCTCCCCCCCCCCCATGACTACACCTCGAAAACGCCTGTCCAAGAATATCACAAACAGGATTGGTGACAAAGCGAAGCCCTGGTGGAGGCCAACCCTCACCTGGAACAAGTCCGACTACAGAGAACTCTGACACAGTTCTTGCTTTGGACGTACTGGGATTGGATAGCCCTGAGAAGGGACCCCCCTCACCCCAAACTCCCGCAGAACCTCCCACAGTATCTCCCGGAGGATCCGATCATACGTCTTCTCCAGGATGGGCAATTGGGCATATTCCCAGCCCCCTCAAGGATCCTTGCGAGAGTATAGAGCTGGTCCGTGGTTCCAGAACCAGGACGGAATCCGCACTGTTGCTCTTCAATCTCAGGTCCGACTCTTGGCCCGAACTCTCCTTTCCAGCACCTTGGAGTAGACTTTACAAGAGAGGCTGAGAAGTGTGATACCCCTGTAATTGGTACACACTCTCTGGTCCTCCTTTCTGAACAGGGGAACCACCACCCCGGTCTCCCACCCCTTAGGCACTGTCCAAGACTTCCACGCAATGTTGAAGAGGCGTGTCATCTAAGACAGCCCCTCCACACCCAGAGCGTTCAGCATTTCTGGACAGATCTCATCAATCCCCGGGGCTTTGCCACAGTGGAGTTGTTTGACTACCTCAGGGACTTCCACCAGGGGAATTGACGACGAACCCCCATCAGCCTCCAGCTCTAGAGGGTGTGTTAGTTGGAGTCAGGGGTTCCTCAAAGTGCTCCTTCCACCGCCCGATTACCTCCTCTCAACTAAGGGCAACAGCGTCCCATCCTTAAGGCCATTTTATAGTCGTGCGTAAAATCGACGGCGTAGCCCCGCAGACCCCTCTGCGTCTACGCCGGACCCTAGACCGTAGCCTGACGCACACATCTCGAAAAATTTGACATCGCTCGGCCGTGGCTTGGTAGCGTTGCATTTCCCCCGGCTCATGTCCTGGTTCTCCTTCTCCATAAACAACATGAAATCGAGGAGAGGGTTCACTTTTCCTGCTCCAGATTTCCCACCGTAGTCAGAAAACACAGGGGAGACACTTTGTTTAAATCTCACTATGACTCTAGAGTCACTACTCGCTCCAACGGTAATCGCCGTCACTCTCTCACTTCTCCCTCGCTCTATCACCCATTCCCCACACACACACACACACAACACGTGCCGACTCGACGCACACACCAGCGCACAAGTATAAACACCAGGCCACTTACTGTAGGCTACGGCGAAAGCTCTGCGTGGAGCCTCCGCACAACTGTAAAACGGCCGTTACTGTACCCCCACCCCCCTGGTGGTGGACGGCTTTCAAAGTCCTGAAAAATAAATATATAAAGGAAAACATGAGCAACCGACTGTCAATTTAGCAATAAAGTATTTGCGTAGTAAAATGAACTGCATCTTTCCCAGCATTTAAACTGTTTTAATATGAATTAAATGATTATCCTCTAAATAAACAAATCTGTATGAAAGACATTACATAAAATAGTAATAGAGTACATATTACAAAAGTCAGGAAATATATTAAGCGGTATTTAATATAAACTATACAGTGAAATTGTTTAAAAGCAGTCCGAGGTTACTTTGTACAAGGAGTGTGCAAAATGAATGTCCAATCAGTGGACATTCATATACTGGCAGAAAAGTTAGTTCTTCTTCTCTAGACAAAATAGAAGACTGAATGTATCGAGTGGAGGGCGACTTTCAGGCCCATGTTCCTCTGTCACTAAGAGAAACTGTGCAAAAATATACAAATAAAAGGATCAAAGCCACAGGTCAGCAGGAGTCGCTGTGAACTCCAGTCAGTAATGGCTGAGCTCCTCAGGAGGAGGTGGGAGGGTGGAACTGTCATCCCCTCCGATGTAGGCGCCGATGCCGCTGCTGCTTTGGCTCCCCCACTCGTAACTGTCAGCAGCCAGACTGGAGAATCAAATAAACAAACATCCCTTAAACAACGCCATTTGACCTCTCTTCCTTTTGCCACATTCGTACTTCGTGGCGTTTTTACCTGGCTTGGATGTTCTGAGGCATGACGCTCCACGCCAGGTCATCGTCACTGTCATACCGCCGTGGGTTGTCGAAGAAATAAGCCCTGGAGGAGAAGACGTGACCAGGAAGCCCAGAGCCACTCTGCAAGACAAGCCACACACAAAAATAAAACATAAAAAAAACATAAGCTATCATAGTCTTACATTATAAAACCTTCAGACTGTATTTCACATAATTTGCTTATGGCTCAGGACAGTTCCCAACCTGTGTGCCTCATGACCACAACTAACTTTTCTTTTTTAACTTGACTACATTTTAGAGGCGTGAACCGACAAAACTGTCCAGTATTTTACAAGACAAAAACAGAAACGGACATTTTGTGGAGCTGAACTACAGTATAAGTTAATAAATCATCTTGTGACCCCGGGGAGGATCCCTGACCCCCAGGTTGGAAACCACTGGCTGAGGGTAGGCTTGCTTGACTCACCCTGTCTAGGTCGGGCTGCCGAACTCTGAAGAAGAAAACTACGAGAGAAGTGGGGAGCAGCTCCCACACAAACAAGATGACTCCGAAGACGATGTAGCCCGTGTCGCCCAGTGTCGACTGTAAATCTGCCTGAAAAACAAAACGTAACACATTCACTTTTGAAACGGCCTACTCTATCACCCAGAGGTAGAGGGAACTGTATTTCCTAATCACAATCATCACAAGAGGAAAATCAGCCACCAGGGAGGCAAACATTTTCAAAAAACCAAATAGCTTTCTCCCTTAACAGTCATAACTCGCATACATTTGGTACGCATCATTACACATGATCAACTGGTCTGAACAGTCAACTAAAGCTCTAAGAAAAAGCCCATTATTTTCATATGAACTCAAATCTTATGGAATTATCATTATTATGACCTCAGGTGGTTCACCTGGTCTGAAACGTTGTACCAGTCGTAGTCAAAGGAGGTAATGCTCTTGTTTGAGAGTCCCAGGACGACCAGATTGTAGCAGGCCCTGGAAGAGTACAGGAGGATGACGATGGCTCCTATAACGGTCACCTGGCACACTGACGTCCCCTGGACAGTTTGAAGAGTTGCGTTGAGAAATTACATTATCATCTCAGAAGGAAGTGAATCGAAATCTGATTGCAACATGTAGGAAATCGTAGAAAAACCACATGGAAACCGAAGGTAAGAATAGCTGTAATACATTTTGAATTTCAGGCACAAGCTATCATTTTTGTTGGGTTGTGTAAATATAACCAGTCGTGCACAAGAACAACATTGTGTTGCTAGGAAACAATCGAAACGTGCAAAGCATAAATTATGTTTTAATTACTACTTTCTCCCCCCCCCCCCTTCCTCTCCCCCAAAACGCCCCTTTCAGAGCCACACAGGACAGGGAAGTATTTTTCTTACTTTGGATTCCAGGTAAATGTTGGCCAGTGACATCTTAGCCAGTTTGTAAAGACACAAGGAGAGCGAGATGGCACACAGGACAAAAAGTGTGTCGTTGATGGTGACCCTCACGAGCACGATGGTGTGGGCTTCTGCAGAGGACATCCTCACCAGCAGGGCACACACTAAATTCACTACCAAAAACACCAGGCTGATGAACAGGAAGAACAGGTACAGCGGAAGCCTGTGGGTCAGGAAACATATTATTCACCCCAAAAAGGATAAAGCCAAGATAGTACATGGATTATATACTGTGTATGTATACATACATACATACATACACTCAAAGGATTATTAGGAACACCTGTTCAATTTCACGTTAATGTATTTATCTAATCAACCAATCACATGGCAGCTGCTTCAAGGCATTTAGGGGTGTGGTCCAGGTCTAGACAATCTCCTGAACTCCAAACTGAATGTCAGAATGGGAAAGAAAGGTGATCTAAGCAACTTTGAGCGTGGCATGGTGGTTGGTGCCAGATGGGCTGGTTTAAGTATTTCACAATCTGCTCAGTTACTGGGATTATCACGCACAACCATTTCTAGGGTTTACAAAGAATGGTTGGAAAATGCAAAAACATCCAGTATGCTGCAGTCCTGGGGGCGAAAATGCCTTGTTGATGCTAGAGGTCAGAGGAGAATCGTCCGAGTGATTCAAGCTGATAGATCGACTTTGACTCAAATAACCACTCGTTACAACCGAGGTATGCAGCAAAGCATTTGTGAAGCCACAACACCCACAACCTTGAGGCGGATGGGCTAGACCAGCAGAAGACCCCCATGGTAGAGTGAGAATTTGACGTAAACAGAATGAGGACGTGGATCCGTCATGCCTTGTTACCACTGGGCAGGCTGGGGGTGGTGGTGGTGATGGGGGTGTAGTGGTGTGGGGGATCCCTTTCGCCTTCAGAACTGCCTTAATTCTTTGTGTCATTGATTCAACAAGATGCTGGAAGCATTCTTTAGAAATGTTGGCCCATATTGATAGGATAGGGTCAAACACGGTATTAGTATGGTGTTCCTAATAATCCTTTAGGTGTGTGTGTGTGTGTGTGTGTGTGTGTGTGTGTGTGTGTGTGTGTGTGTGTGTGTGTGTGTGTGTGTGTGTATGTATGTATAAAATAAAACTCATTTAATGGCAAGGTAAATCTAGTAAATGCATGTACCTGTATTTCAAAAGCTCTGGTGCATATTTCGACTTTGCCTTGAAAACAACCTGTGAAAAGAAATCAGTTGCTGCATCATGCAAATGCGTCGCACTGTTTTTAGCAGCCCGTTTTCACTTCTGTATTCTCGCTATTTGAAGAAAAGAAAAAAAGACACATTCTTCTGAAACAGGAACCTCACAGTTGCAAACAGCAGAGTTTTGAACTCTGGATACACAACGGTCACACAGCACAGGGCTGCATGTACTGGGATGCTTGGTGCCGTTGACACTCTCAACTCGCAACTGTGACTCAAATCGGCACAAGAGAATTCTGCTAAAAATAAGCTTGAGGTAGAGGCCAGAGAAGCTGTTGTTGGATATTTGGTTTGAAATAAGCATACAGTATGAAGGAATTATTCATTGCATTGCACTTTGTAGCTGATCTGAATGAGAGTGTATTACACCTGTAGCAACGGGTAATATTTAGTGGACAGCCCTATAGGGTCCTTGCTATCCGATGCTGTTAATATTAGTGACTATTAGAGTGTTGAATCAAATGTATTCACTGCAGCGGGTAGGCCTGGGCGATAATTTAGTGTTGATATCGAGGTTATCATATATTACTGATTTGATAAATTCTTCAAATTCACCATTCAGATTTAAAGCAAGTTGTAATTAAAAAGTCACTAAATGAAATTTTTGGCAAATGAATGGCAATCCAGTGTCATTGCTCTGAACATCACTGATCATTATATAAGTGAATACATATCTAGATTATGTATTGGTGTTATTCACATTGAGATCATATTCACATTGAAATATTCACATTTAAAAAAAAAGAAAAGAAATATTCACATTGAGATCATGGACTGTTGGAGAACACCACATTGAGATCAGGGAGTTTGTGATGGACTTTTTACACCATTTCTTCAGTAATTAATTGAAAAACAATTGATGAATGAATCAATAGTGGAAATATAATCATTAGTTATAAGATATTCTTAATACTGTTGTGATGTAAATTTCACCCATATGCCATAAAGTTGAATGGTTTTTGATTTCTCTATCTCTAAATGATTGTACACTGTTTAATTTCATGTTATTGAGCCATTTTATATTTTTGTTTAAGGCACTTAGTTCACATGCAGGCAGTGTAAGCTTAAAGATTCCCTCCATACATGTTTTATGACATATAAAAATACTCTGGAATAATATATGTCTAATAATAAAAAAATTACCTTGTACTTTTTTGGCCTCATTTAAAAAAAATTTCGAAAATGAATGTGCATTTCTTCTTTCAAAAGTGTAATTGTTGGATGCAAAAGGCTTCCTACTCTCCACTGTCAGTGTATGTGCACTGGAGGTTTCAAGTTTCCACACATATTGGACCACAATTGGCTTAAAAACTGATTGTGATGTCACCAGTGGTGTAGTCTAATGTATTGTAGTGGGTATACTGTACTGTATATGTTTAGGTGGGGGGGCTCCCCCAGGAAAATGTTAAGCGTCAAACACTTCATTTCCTGCATTTTGATACACTTTTATGCACCAATTCACGGCTGAAATACCTTTATTTAGCCTATCCAAAGAAAGAAAAAACAGATGACAATTCCAAATATGTCAAAAATATAATGGAAAGTATGTTGTTGCGTGCCATTGCGCATTTTTAAGTGGGTATATGGAAATCCTGGATCTTTCTTTAGTGAGTATACTGCGTGTCACGTAGACTACACCACTGGATGTCACAAACTCCCGCTATAGGCTACTACACGTCTGAAGTCAGGATTAAGGTCAGACTGCACATAGGCCTACATCATTCTGAACGTTGAGGTCACACATCGAGATGAATCAACAATAAGTCAAACACATTTTAAGTTAAGTTTAAGTGGAGGGGGGGGGGGGGCTTAAATCAGATCTCTCCATGACTCAGTAACAAATATACAGTAGCCTACATTAGAGAGAAACGAGTGCAGATGAGATGACACACTGCTGCCACTACATGAACTATATTCACCTATAAGCCAACTCACCTGTGCAAAGTAAAGGTTCATGAGACTGAGAGTGAAGAACTGGAGGCAGACAGGAAAGCAGTAGAGCAGCCAGAAGGGAAAGGGCCCCAGAGTGTTGGCTGTGACAAAGTTCTTGAAGTAGAAGGAAAAGAGCACGGTGCGCAGGGCCGACCACAGCAGGCACAGGGACAGGAACACAGTCTGGTAGCTGAAGCGCTTGTGTCGGTACCGCAGGACCAGCCAGAGCTGGACGTAGATGAAGATGAAGAGGAGGGAGTAGAAGACGGTGTAGACCACCGTCAGGCCCAAGGTGACGTAGGGGGGCAGGGCCGGGCTCAAGGTAGGCAGGGGCATAGATTTATCCATCGGCGGTGGCTCCTTCTCCTCCACCAAGGCCTCCATGAACCTGCTCTCCCCAGGCCGGGGGAGGAGGGAGCGGAGCGGAGCGGAGCGGAGCGGAGCGGAGCGGAAGGGGCTTCTGCCGGGCTTTTACAGCGCCAGCGTCTCGGCTCTCGCGTCCCGCAGAGTGGAGGTAAGAGCCGCAGCAGCAACAACAACAGCAACAAAAAGGAAGATAACACGGAAATAATGCTGTGAATGGGACTGTCAAGAGGAGGGAGAAAAGAAAAGCAAGGTGGAGAAAACAACGCCAACTTCCTGCTGCGCAGCCAGAGACAGCCAGAGAGCGAGGCACATGATCAGTGATGAGAACGAGCCGTTCGTCAGGAGTAGCGGCGGCCAGGAAGCTGCTCAGGGCTGCAGCTAGGAGCTCCGTGCAGGGACCGGCCTCCCCCCCCCCTCCAAACCCCTCGCGCTCATTGCGTGACGCTATACGCATCAGCTGACGCACACTACTGTACCTTTAACCCTGTGATGGGGCTTCCCACCGCTCTGCTGATCCCAAGAGAGCATCCCAGAGCTGTTAGATGTAGCCTATTGACTTTCATTTTATTAATAAGGTGCATGAAAAATGTATCACATACAAAATCCTCATTATCATTCAACACTGGAGAGTATTTAAAAAACATACAACACATGCACTACTACATGTAGGCCTACAGTAAATACAGTGAATACATTTAATTGGTAAACTCATTTTTACATTACAAAAGGGGGCACAGGATAAATATCACTGTAAAACCACCTTAAAAGATACCATGCAGTGTAGCGGTAAACTGCTGTGAAGGAAGGAAGATTTAAACATTACATATTAGAGTTATGGCTATATCAAAAATAAATAAATACAATTTGTAGGCCACTAATACAATAGTTTCAATTTATGTTGAATTATAAGTCATGGTGAAAGATCACGAAATGTTTAAAGGAGTAATCCAGCCTTGACATGATGTTAAATGGTCACATAACGGTCAATGCAGCAAGGGTCAACATATTCTGACTTTTTGTCCCGACCATGAGTCAAGCTCCAAAAAAATATCCTACAAATTCAAATCAGTAGCATTTTTGATTAGACCCTCTCTGCCTGGGAAACACCATGGCTGTTTTCTTGGACTTTAGAAAGTTCTGCTAGAACAAAGGAAGACATCATACATCTGTTTTCAAAGGGTGAGTAGCTCTCATGATGAATAATCTGATCTGTATGTGTACAATCACAGTCCCTAGAGTTCCCCTTTAATTACAACAAGAGTATTTCAAGGCTGGTCAGAGAAGCAGAATTTGGTTTATGATCCGAGGATAAATGTATTTAATCTGCACTGCACACAAACCTCAGTGAGGTTTGTTGTGGTTAGTAGTGGTCTGGGTTTTTGTCTCACAGGACTGGGGCATGTGAACATGAGGAAGGCCAAGGATGGAGGTCACTCTAGCTCACCTTTTGACTGCTGTAATACATTCATCTTTTGGCACACAGGGCCACTACCACCCAGGCACCACACAAACAGGATGCTGTTAGCTACAGTACTTCCCTCTTTGAATGATTATGACTTGCCACATTATGACATTTTTACACTATAATTCTGTATATAATAATGACAGAGAACTAGCTGAAAGCCTTTTAGATATGGAAGCAAAACATGTCGTAAAAAATGCTATTTATTAATTAATTAATAACGAATGCTAACTATTTAATGCCTTATTTGTCCCCAGAGTTCCCTCAGTCTGGCTCCAGCCCTTTAAATCGCTCACGCCTCCAGTTTTGTCCGTTAATAAAAAAAAGAAGAAGAAAAATAATACAGTGGTGACGAAATGGCACTTCAGTCTGATTATCTGCCACAGGCATATCAGATCCCAGTCCACTGCTGGTCTCCAGGAAACACGCTCCGAGAGAACAGACTCACTCAAACACTAACAAGTCACCGCTAGGTATGTATCACACATCAACCACTGAGAGTCCAACAAGGGCCCAATCTGTGCAGTGAATATTGGCAGTGTTAGATAGTAAATATGAAGACAAGTGTAGTTATTTTGTAGTTATGTGTTAAGTTATGTGAAGTATGTACAGTATATCAATGTATAATAATCTCTGAAAACGTTTGAATTCCATGGAGAATATATTCAGAAACCACAAATGCAAACTTGATTAAAAAAAAATGACCAGAAGGTGGCACCTTTTAACTGTGTAAAGATGGAAAGGCTGAGAGGGAGAAAGCGGGAGAAATAATGTAACACAGGGTACTAAAATCAAAGACAATCAAAAAGTAAGAAATACAACGAAACAAATATGCAATGTTTAATTCACTTATGAATGGTCTCTTTCCAAAATACTATGGTATCAAAGAAAATGTTGCTGCATGTTACATCTTAAAGGAATATTTCACCGCTGGAAAGCTGAATATATCTTTAAATTGGGTCACTTATGTAGTAGAAATGTGAAAAAGGGTTTTGTTGTTTTTTGTTGTTTTAAATTAATTGTTTTTGGGTTTTTTTTTTTTTTTTTTTTTTTTTTTTTTTTTTTTTTTTTTTTTTTTTTTTTTTTTTTTTTTTTTTTTTTTTTTTTTTTTTTTTTTTTGTTGGCCGGTTGGGGGGGGGGGGTTGGTTGGGGGTTTTTTTTTTTTTTTTTTTTTTTTTTTTTTTTTATTTTTTTTTTGTTTTTTTTTTTGTGTTTGTTTTTTTTTTTTTTTATTTAATAAATATATATAAAAAAAAAAAAAAAAAAAAAAAAAAAATAATTTTTTTTTTTTTTTTTTTTTTTTTTTTTTTTTTTTTTGGTTTTTTTTTGTTTTTTGGTTTGGGGGGGGGGGGGGGGGGGGGGGGGGGGGGAGAGGGGGGGTTTTGTTTGTTTTTTATTTTGTGGGTTTTTTTTTTAAAAAAAAAAACACCACCTGGGGGGTTTTTTATTTATAAAAAAAAAACCTTTTTTTTTTCCCTTTTTGTTGTTAAAAAAACCCCCTTTTTTTTTTTGGGGGAGAAAGTTTTTTTTTTGGGGGGGGCTGCAGGCCTGGTAGCTGGACAGTCCGGTACACTATTCAGGCAGGTTTCCACAACAACAACAAAAACACGGCAGTCTCTGAACTCACGCTTTGGAGTGTCGTTGAAGTTGGATGTAGTCCAGTTTGTGGTCTAAATGAGCCGGACACTTGCAAGCAGGATCCGTAAAGTTCAGCTAACGCATACTAGCATTGGTGTAGCTAAACACAGAGTATAAACACAGCCGTGAATTAGCGGTGGAATGTCGAATGGTCGGCATTTAACAGTCACAAGCTCCACCAGCAGTTAGCAGTAGCTAGTTGGATTTTATTTTCTACACCAGTCCGTTTAACACAGCCCACCTCCACGGGCGGCGAGAGCAGCTTGGTAGCTGGATAGTCCCGGTTCCGGTACACTGTTGTTCAGGCATGTTTCCACAACAACAAAAACACAGCAGGAGTTTCGTTGAAGGAGGATGTAGTCCAGCTTGTTGTTTAATGAGCGAACACTTGCAAGCAGGAAGGCTGGGACAGGTGGACAGCTAGCGTTAGCTTTCCACCTAGCCGATGAGGATGTCCCCTAGCCGCCCGCGGCATTGAGCGAAACCGCTGGTCTCCGGTGCGAAGCTCAGCGTAGTGTGCCGGTATTGCGTCTGTAATAACGTTTCCTCCATATTCTCCGATCTGTACCGATGTATCCCGGTTGGTACACACGTCCGGTAGTTTGAATGCAGATAATTGTTGTAAATGTTTTCTGCTGAAAACCGAAAAGCCTGTTTGCGAACATTCAAGATGGCTGACAGTCGTTTTCATCGAATACCTCGGCCAGACTCGGCAGTCCAACCCCCTGTGGGCGTGTTGAAAACATACGGAAGTAGATCCTACTACTGGCTGTAGTCCTTTGCCTCTGGCCCAAAAATCTTCCAATGACTCAAAAATCGTCATTTTACGTCATCGGAAGATTTTTTCCAGGCCCCAAATGCAGAAATCTCTCGTCTCAGGGGGACATGAGGGAGGGAGGCACGGTCATTCAGAAATACTATCGGGTTTCTACTGATACAAAGCTGAATGCTAAATCGGTGAAGTATCCCTTTAAAATGATCTTTTCAAAAATGAACTGGTTTATATATGAATGTCTTAAGATGACTTCTGAGTTCAGCCTTTGTGGCATATGAGAAAAAGTATCCTATCTGATCTGATGAAATGTAGACCGATATGTAAAACTCTAAGCAACCAGTCTTAGTACAAACATAATGCATAATGCTATTCACTATTTACTACTAGTATGGTTCAAAATCTGCGATGAAAAATTATCTATTCACATGGTGACTGAGACAAAATATGACATTTTATTTGTGGCATATTGTCTCTATATTTTGGAGTCTTGACATGAAACCATTTAAGAACATTAGCAGCTAACAGCAGATTGAAAAAATGGTAGGTTTAACTGAGATACAATCCAACAATCCAGACAATTCCAGTATGTTTAAAGCAGAAACATAATAAAATGAAAAAGATATTATGGCTGTTTAGGTTCTGTGTTTCACCAGAACATACAAGAGCAAGATAAAGCCCCACAATATGTTGTTGTTCATACTGCTGTTGCAGAAAAACTCATCTTAAAGCCCTACAAGAGAGGCTAAAAATGGAAGGTTTCCCCTGAGGGTGATGCTAAAGAAAAGGCAATTGAATCATTAGAATCACAAGAATGTATCTCCCTGTAAATTTCACAGCAATATAAAATAATATAATAGCCATCATATATTTTGGCCTGAAGGTGGTGCTAGAGGGTAGCTCCACAAAAGTGTTCACAAAAAGCTCATCCTCTATGGTTTCCAACTTATTTGCCTTGTCATTCCTTAAAACAAATCAGTGTCTACTTGGGACCCTTTATCACAAGTTATGGCCTTAGTTTGGGCGTGAGATTTGACCAGATTAATTTACATTTTTCATCTTGGATTAAAATTCACTTGAAGTTTTTAGAGGCCGGAGACGGTGAAAATACTTCAAAAGAAAAAGATTACAGGAAAATCTGAAAAAATAAACATAATTTTGTGCAACAAAATACACATATTTTTCATTCTAACACATTTACAGTTGGCACTCTGCCAATTTCACACATGCAGGTCAGTTTACTCTTCCTGAGGAGTACTGTTATTTACCAGGCAAGGAAGGATCAATGATACAAAACTGAAAGCAGTTTTGATAGCTCTTGTGCAATGAAATCTTGGCCTGGTGGTGAACATGGGAAAGGGTAAAGGGGGTCACCAAATACATTATGTCATCATAATAATAATATATATTCATCTGTAGGTCATGATTGTCTATACCAAATCTAGTGGAAATATCGTCATTCATTTAGAGGTCATTAGGTATCTTATTATAATTTTCAAAGTACATTGGTATGGACCAAAGTGTTGGCAAAATAAAAACATTTTGGCTAATGTTTGCGCCAAACAAAAGGTCAGAGGTCACACAAATTAATTACGGATCCTGGGGACCATGAATACCCATATTAAAATGTCATGACAATGTGGCCAACAGTTGCTCGGATAAGTGGACCAAAGTGTTGGATGGATGACTGCCCATCCGTTAGCAGGGCAGAAACAGCTCCAAGTTGAACCATATTACCAGCATGCCCCTCATTATCCCAGCTGGAGTCGAGTCTGATAGCCACAGCGGGATGCCTCAAATGATTAGTGTATGGTACAGTGCTCTGTGATATTGTCCTTTACATAATGTTTCAATCAAACCGGCCATGGGGCTCTGTTGCTGGTAACTGGTCCATGCTCTGATGTCTATGCTCTGATGGCCCCTTGGCCTGTATCCAAATCTGCTAATACAGTCCAGTGTTGTCCCTCTGGAGACATGTACTTGGACCTCCCACACAGTGGCCCCTGTGTTATAGTACCTTATCACCTAAACAGTGATAGCTGCTTTCTACTGTATTGGCAATACTGGAACAATGAGTTGCAAGTCAGGGTTTAAATCAAGGGATGTGATTGTGAAACTTACCTCAGTGGCTACATCTGTCCTCAACCAACCCTTGTTATAACTGCAATGTTTTGTCTTTTCAAAGTAGGCAAAACGCCATCACAGCAGATGTCCGGTAAACTGACCCAGAGCATGCCAGCTTACAGTCATTACCACATGACTCTGTTGAAGTAACAGCATGAAAGGAAAAGTATAGGCTACCTGCCTCTCATTTCTCTCTCCAGTGTTGGTGCTTTTATGAAAGCAGTTCTCAGCGCGACTCTCAACTCCGCCCCATGTTTCCCCAAACTCTGACTGAACTTTCTTTAGTGGACTCTGTGCGTCACTCTCCACTAACCTGGCTTGGAAAAATCACAGGACTGAACAACTGCTCCTGAAACACGAAAAAATGGGTTGGCAGGAGCAAGGATGGCTCCTCTGTGCGAGTTTTCTTGGATTTGTGGCGTCGGTGCAGAGCATAACGCGGGGAGAGCTTTTTCATTACGGTCCAAGCGTAAGGGACCAGTTACTGGAAGCAGGGAATGACCAGACGCACCGAGTTGAACTGGACAAGCCCGTTTTGTTTTATGATGGGACTTTCGACAGCATTTTTGTAAGTTAAACCATAACTTGGTACCCTATTATGGTCATTTCACAAACGCGTGGGATTTATTGGTCAGGGTGGACCATCTTGCGTAATTGCGCATACCAAATAAACAGTTGTACGTGAAAAGGGGTCCGTAGTAGCAACCTTTAACAATACCTGGAAGTTTCTTAATATATATCTGGGGCAGGGTTTGCTCTGGAGTATTTGTAAATATTATAATAATAATTATTATATAATAATACTTATCATAGAGGTTGCTATATCTTGTGGAATGCATGTGTCCACGCATTCTTACAGCTTCCCCTGAGGTTATCATTTTACCGTTGACACAAGGACCGCCAGAGTACTGTTTTGCAATCCAATCCAAGCATCTACTGATAAGTCTATGTCCAATAAGAGATGCTTATATGAACCAAATATAGAATGTTTAAAATGTTTCCATCCTGCAATATCTAAATAACATACAGTAGCCTACGTAAACTGTGCAAAATAGTGACTTTGGAGGTTAGTCTGTAACCTAATTAATTCTTAAAGACTTCATTGTGTTTATTTGCAGTTTGCAGTAACCACGTGGAGCTTTGAAATTACTTGAAAAAAAGCCAATATCGAATAGCAACATTTAGCTGAAAGCTGCACCATTGTATTGGACAGACAAACAGCCCATTATTCCCTGTGATTCTCCTTTTCAAAGAAAAGTGCTGCATCTCTGTTTTAATTGTGCTGCCTGAGGATAATATGCTATCAGAGAGTAATTATGTCCAGAGGGTATTTCCTTTGAAAGGCAGGAACTCAACATTTGTTTTCAGTAATGATGGTGATATATAGCCTACTTCAAGCAGTAAACCTTATTTCTGTTTTGATAACAACTTCATCTTTGATCAGTGGAGTTTAATGTATCGCTTATGGAACCGTTTCATGCACAATCTCACCCAAGCAGCAGGTCTATTAGAGGAGATGTGCAGAGGCAAAAAGTTGAAGTTAACACAGCCTGAGGTTGAGAACACATGTTTAATTCCTTATTATAACAATCAGTCTGGGGGGGTTCCCCACTGCTAACTACTACTAGATCACTTACAGTACCACAAACATATTTCTCTACTGCGGTCATGATGGCCTAAATATTTTTGTTTTTCATTTATGAGACTATCCTGAACTGTCTGTACCCTGTAGGGAATCACTAATGCCTTTCACACCAGACATTAGTATAGATTCATATTTTACGATATGTTCGGGTATAGCCACTAACCTTAAAGATCTCTCTCTCTGCGAGATCAGACTCACTGATCAGTTTCCGAGCTCTATCTTCCATTTTGGCAGGAAGTTTCTGTAATGAAGACTAGTTTACAATCTGTAGGCTCTCTGGGGCTGCTGTCCGGGGCAAGGACAGGAAACAGCGTGGCCCGGGCCAGGAATAATGCTCTTGTTTTCCCCTGGTCAGGAAGTGAAGGAGCCCTATGTGCAGATTGTGTGTGTGTGTGTGTGTGTGTGTGTGTGTGTGTGTGTGTGTGTGTGTGTGTGCGTGCGTGCGTGCGCGCGCGCGTGTGCGAGCGTGTGTTTTTGACATGAAGCCAGCTTTTTCTTTTTTACAAGCCCATGCATGTGTTCACGTTAAAGTGTGTAAACTCTGTGTTAAATGGCATCTTGTTTGTTCATTAGCGTTTTTGTAGGACATGGCAGCTGACTCGGTTCGTTAGTCTAATGAGTGTGTGGGTCAGACTGGACTGGGTTTGCCTCCGCTGTGATATCAGTTCTTCATGTGTTGTTATCCTAGTTACTCTCAGGACGGTCATAAGGTGTTGCAATCATCTCATTACTTGTTATCCCCATTACCAACCTGAGATTTTCATTTCAGATCAACACCAATGGTTTTGTTGCCACAGCACAGCCAACGAGCGAGTCGACATATCTTGGCAATATGCCCCCAAAATTCGGCATTGTTGCAACTCTGCTAGGAGACCTGGACACAAGTGATGGTGTGGGGAAGGTTTTCTTCCGTCAAGACTCCAGTCCTGATGTTCTAACTCAGGCAGCCCATTACATCAACAGGGCCTTCCCTGAGGACGACGAAGTCAGTCCCACCCATGCTGTGGTGATCACCTGGGTTAATGTCGCCACCCATGGTGAACCTCAAAGCAGAGGAGATGGCATTGAAAAGAAGGTGAGCATCACATGGTTATTCTGTTCATCTTTATATGTGTTTATATACTGTCTGTTTATATAAGGGTGTTTATTGTGTAAATATGTTTGTTTTATTACTATTATCATTATAACTAATTCTATTTTTTCTATTTCTTATACTTTATAAATAGTTTTTCTCGTATGTCTACTTAATGTGTATTTGTGTTATTCTGATGTGTGTAATTTATTTTCTTTTGAACTGTTGTAGCACAGGAATTTCCCCAGTGTGGAATTAATAAAGTCTGTCTTATTCTTTTATCTTATTCAAGTTATCCTAGGCTTAAATTGTCATTTACATTCTCTCTAATGTTGTATTACACAGAGAAACACCTTCCAGCTGGTTATTGCATCCCTGGAGACTGCATCGTACGCCATTCTCCTGTACCCAAGGGATGGGATGCAGTTTTCCTCTACGCCTGTACAAGGCAGTAATGTGGTCATGCATGCTGGCTTCAGTAAAGGTTCGGTGCGGGGTTTCCTGTTTTCCAGTCAGGGGCCATACTACCGCACCACCACTGATGACAAGGCATCCGTCAGGGCTTTAACAGAGTAAGTCAACCAATGGCAGGAACAACATTTCATGAACAGTTTTGCTGCTTGGATAGTGTTTCAAGTCTCTTTTGTCCTGATAGAGAGACCAACTCTGGCCTGCGGGGTATATGGGTGTACGAGATTGGAACTTCTCCCTATTTTACCAACGTGGCTCCAGGTGAGGTCACTGACCTGCCCACAGAAGCCACACCACAGGGGCCCCATGAGTACTATGAGGAAGCCCCTAATGCAAGGAGGCCTGTGTATGCTGAGGGACAGCAAGTGCAGTACCCTTACGAGTCAGAAGGGGAGCAGATCGAAGTCCACCCAATTCAGTACCAGCCGCATCAGCCTGACAACCCAGAAGTCTTGGTGGTGGATGACCCCGATATAAATGTAGATGGTGAGTCCACACCATATTTGACATAAAATCTTAAAATCTCTTTTTATCATTGAAGATTAGTTATTCAATCAATAGGCTGTTCCTGACATATTCTTATCATGCTTTTCCATGTTTTCAGTGTTCTCATACAATCTGGGGACATGTGCCAGCAATAGAAATAAGTGCTCCCAGTTTGCTGATTGCAGGGACTACTCCAGTGGATACTGCTGCAACTGCAGACCTGGCTTCTATGGCAATGGGATACAGTGTGTGGCGGAGGGTAATGCTATGCTTCTGCTTTAAGTAGTCACGTTTTATGTTGAAACAAGATTGAAACTGTGGAGTGTTGTCATTTTTGACTGCTCCAGTGAAATGGAGAGGGTTGAGTCTGGTTAAAATGCATAAAATATGTGTTTCATGTCACATTCTGTGAGACTAGAGCTCACGTTATGGATTTTGAGCAGCAAACATAAAAGACAGAGACATACCATTATGCCATCATTATGCTGCATTAGTCTCCAAGCCTAGTAATGCTGCAATGTTTTTAACATGAACTTCTTGTGTTCAGAAATGTTCCATAATTGTCTATTACATTACTCCTGAAATTATTTGAGAAACATGCTACAATGTTTTTCCAAAATTAGCTAGCGTGGCTAAGTAACATAGCTAAAATTAATACAGGAGTGCCACAGTGTTTTCTTTTTTTTTTTAAAGATTTTTTTGTGGCTTTTTTGTGGCATAGGATAGCTGAGGACAGGAACTTCTTGTGTTCAGAAATGTTCCATAATTGTCTATTACACTGCTCCTGAAATCATTTGAGCATATTGCAGCACGCAAATCTACGGGTTCAGCTCTGGTGTTGCTGGTTGCTCTTCTCTATGACCAACTTTAATGGTTTTGGTTTGTTTTGCAGGAAAGCCACAGAGGATGAATGGTAAAGTGTATGGAAAAGTGTATGTGGGCAACTCTCCTTCTCCAGTGGAGTTCACCAGTAACGATCTCCACTCGTACGTTGTGGTTAATGATGGCCGTTCCTATGTGGCCATCAGTGACATACCTTACACCCTTGGACCCTCACTGCAGCCCCTGTCGGCCCTTGGTGGTGTGATTGGGTGGGCGTTTGCTCTGGAGCAGCCTGGCTTCAAGAATGGCTTCAGTATTATTGGTGAGGGAAATATTTCTGTAACGCACTAACAATATCTGATAATGTGACACATAGAAGCTTTTCATGGGATTTTCTCATGCTTCACTTGGATAGAAAATGACATTCAGGAAGTGTAACTCTCTGTAAACAAAATGTCAATGTGGTTACAAGCAGTTTGCCATACAGCTGCAGTTTTACTCACTCTGTCCAGCTTAATTCCCCTCGCATTACTTCAGCTGAGAAGAAGGCGGGGAGCCAAAGTTCATCCAGGGCCAGGGTCTTAAAGTTAACCTCCCCTTCTCTGTCCTCTGTAGGGGGGGAGTTCACACGGCAGGCTGAGGTGACCTTTCTGCCAGGAAATGAGAAGCTGACCATCAGGCAGGAGTTCAAAGGCATCGATGAGCACGACCACCTGGTGGTGAGCACCACCTTGGAAGGCCGGGTCCCTGAGGTGCCTCGTGGCTCCACTGTGCAGATTGACCCTTACTCTGAGATCTACCAGTACAGCAACAACTGTAAGATACAGCTTGAACAGAGACTGACTTTGTTTGAATGGAAATGTCACTTGTGTGTTTCTCCTGTCTTTTGCACATGGCCTAACCTCTTTATCCCAAAATTTAAAAGAAAGAAGACTTATTCATTAAGAAGACAAAACATCAACTTGTTTCTCACCTTACAGTGATCACTTCATCCTCAACTCGGGAATACGTAGTGAGCTCGCCCGACGGCACCACTGACACCAGGACGTTCCAGTGGCGTCAGACCATCACTTTCCAGAGCTGCCAGCATGGCGAGTCTTTGAGAGACATGAAACCAACTCAGATGCTCAGCGTGGACCAGGTCTTTGTCTTGTACGACGCCAATAATAATCTCATCCGGTTCGCCATGAGCAACAAGATCGGGGATATCAATGGTGAGGTCATGGAGATAATTTTTGTCTTCCTGTTTTTGGTCTGCGCTCACTTCCTTCCTAGATTACAACACATAACATCCTGACCAAGGACAGTTTTACTATAAGTTAGGGCTATTGTTGAATGGTTATTTGTTTTTCTCAAGGATTCCCATGAATTGATATTATAGTGGTAACATGGTCCTAATTCTCAGGAGGGCAGCCAGAGGATAACCCATGTTTCACTGGAAGACACGGCTGTGACACCAACGCTATATGCCGACCTGGACAGGAGACTCAGTTCACCTGCCAGTGTGCTGCTGGCTTCAACGGTGATGGCCGCACATGTTATGGTAAGATTGAAATATGACATAATATGACTTTTGTTTCCAATTGTTTGTGACAATAAAGATTCTCGCACTAATGTTTTTCTGCTTTCAAGTAATTCAAACACTTTCCATATCTCTTAAGAGCCATCATTTATTAAAGGACAAATCCGGTGCAAAATGAACGTAGGGGTTAATAACACGTGTACCAAGTTTGACCGTTCTCTGGGATTTGTTTTCATGTTAATCGAATGTGTCCGGTTTTATCGCAAACCGCTAATTACCTTATAACGCTAGTCATTGGGGCAAGGGTAAAGTAAAAAGAAATCACTATTTCTATACCAGTAATAAGGCTCAAAATAGCACCACATTTCCACGGTAGCATAACGACGAACGCCGTGCTTGAGCTATGTTACTGGTTACTGGTTGCACGGCGTTCGTCGTTCGACTGGTCGTGACTGTTTTCCCAAGATGGCGCCCGCCACAATAAACAGTCCGTACACTTACAAAGTTCTCAATGCTTTGGTTTAAATGTAGGGACCCTCATTATGCTACCGTGGCAGTAAGGTGCTATTTTGAGCCTTGTTAGTGGTATAGAAATAGCGATTTCTTTTTACTTTACCCGTGCCCCGAAAACTAGCGTTATAAGGTAATTAGCGGTTTGCGATAAAACTGGTCACATTCGATTAGCATGAAAACAAATCCGGTCAAACTCGGTACACTTGTGTGTAGGTTCATTTTCCGCCGGATTTGTCCTTTAAGGCTTTCTAAAGCCTTCCTTCCTGGGGAACTGGTCAATTTTACCAATTAGCAGAGGGAGTTCCCCATGGTAAACAAAGTCTCCCATACTCCCAGACCAGGTTAACCCTATATATACTGTGGTCCTAATCCACAGTCCATGCTCTACACAACCATGAGGACCAGACAGGAAAAGCTCTGAGGCACATACAGCCGAAAGAGGAAGGAAGCGTCTCAGACTGATGCTATCTTGAAACACTTGTAATTAAGAAACCTAATCAAGCTCTCTCCTCTGATCTCTATCTGATAATGAAGGACACTGATTTGACAAATCCAGACTTCAGAGCCTCAAACTCAAACACGGACCTAACGTGGCAGTTATTAGCATATGATAATTGGCTGTTCTCTTCATCAGACATTGATGAGTGCGGAGAGAATCCTAGGATCTGTGGCTCCCACGCTATCTGCAACAACCAGCCTGGGACCTTCCGCTGTGAATGTGAAGATGGGTATCAGTTCGGCAATGATGGGCAGACCTGCGTTGGTAAATGCATATTTCATATTTCAAATCTCCCCTAGTATTTGGGATGTACAGGTTCAGACATAAAATGTAATAAAATGCATAAAGATATTGAGTAGACCAGGGTGAGCAAGATAAAAAAAAAACATGTATTCTTACTAAACATAAGTACACACATAAAACTTGGAACTGACTGTTGCAGTGTCATTATAATTTCAGAGATTATCTAGCAGAAAGTGTAATTAGGTTTACAGTCTACATGGGGCCTAGATAAAATAATACTCCCATTATGCCACATCAGGACAGTTCAGAGTCTTAAAAAGAAAAGTGTACAAGATAAGCCTGACCTCAAATTTCTTTTCTCACTTTTCTGATCATCACTGTATGTCAACAGCTGTAACCTACAGTATATTAAAGAGATAGTTTAACATTTTTGGAAATACGCTTATTTGTGTTCTTGCCGTGACTTAGATGAGAAGATCAATACCATTCTCTACCAAATATGAAGCTACAACCAGCAGCCGGTTAGCTTAGCAGAAATAGGGGAAAACAGCTAGCCTGGTTCCGTCGGAAGGTAACAAAATCTGCCTGCCAGCACCTCTAAATCTCACTAATTCACACATTGTGTCTTGTTTGTTAAATCCATACTACAACTGAAAGCTAGGTTTCCATATGCTAAGCTAAGCGCTTTTATTTATCGGACAGATATGAGAGTCATCTATCTCTCAGAATTGTTAAACTATTCCTTTAAGATAAAAAAAAAATAAAATAAAAAATTGCAAAAGCATTGTAACTTCATTTAACAAATGTTAAACTGTTTAAAAGTGTTGTGTAACACCTGGTCTTTTTGAGATGCTCTAACATATCAAGTTATTATAACATATCTAACACATCTTAATTGCTCCGTACAGAAATAAATTAACAGTATTTCTTCTTCTCCTCAGAGGTTAATCGACCTGTGGATTCCTGTGAAGAAGGCACCCATAACTGTGACATTCCTGAGCGCGCTCAGTGCAGCTATTCAGGGGGCTCGTCCTACATCTGCTCCTGCCTGCCAGGGTTCATAGGAGATGGCAGAGTCTGCCAAGGTACGGCATAGAGACACTAAATATATGCTCATGCTAAAGAATGATAACTGGAATAAACTGCCTTTAGTTTGTAGATTACAGAATATCTACTGTGTCAAATGAGATTCATGCAAAGGTTACAGAATATACAACATTAATGAGCAATAAATTCAAATAGTAAAATACAGTTCCCATAGTATTATAGAACATATTCATTTTAGTAGGCCTAGTAGCTTTAACAATTTAATATTATAACATTACACTTACTGGACTCAATCCGTGGTTTTGCACATTTTAGCCCGTCAATTAATAATTATAAATAATAGTTGTAGCCATTTAAGCTATGTGAGTGTGCTTAAAAATGACATGCCATCCAACCCACAAAGCAGCAGCTCTGATTGGCCAGACTGATGCTAACAACAGCTGGCCAATCAGAGCGCCTGCTGCTGTTTTTGTGGGTTGAAAGTATTTTCATTTTCACGTGGCACGCTTATACATCTTGAAATGAAATAGAGCGGTCTTATTCTTTTTTATTTACTTTAACTATTTATCTTTTCATTTTCTCAAGCTGTAGTAATTGAACTAGGTTTTTCTTTTTTTATTGCTATCTCTTTTAACAAGTTCACTTGGGTTACTGTCCTTATCAAAGATTATTTATATTGTTTTTGTTATTGTTGTCATTGCTATTTGGTTGATGTAATTATCTTTGAGTTAATTCATTATAATGCTAATGTAATAATTGAATTATTTCTGGAATATAAATAAACCGTTAAAAATCTATAATTCCCTGTGGCACACTCCAGGCTTTATACATGTTGGTGTCTGCAAGAAGAATGTGAGATTCGAGAGTTTGCTGCCAAAAACTCTTTGCAATCATGAGCGATGTTGTCAGTGAAGCATCGGAGAGGAAGGAAAAACATTAGTGAAAGCCCTGGGATTTGCGTAGCTTCGGGCAATGAGAATGTAATTGGGAATTCATCCTCAAACCTCGAGTGTCAGAGCGTCCTTTGTTAAGTTTACTAGGAGAGTGTTTCAAAACTCTCCCTCCTTGCAATTACCTTATAATGTGAGCAGGAATGTGCTGAAATGAATGGCTGCCTGCATTGTATGGTTCCATCCAAAATCATATGACATGTTTTAAAAATGGTTGGCAGTAATGTGAAGGATTTCTAGTCAACAGGCAAAAAGTAAAATCGAGAACACAAGTAGTCCAGATTTCAAATCCATTCCATTGACTTTAAGGGTATGATTGTTAAACCATCTGCCCAGGACCGGGGGAGGTGAGATTGCATACATAATACATCTGTAGCGATTGAGCAGTGAAACATGAAAAGCAGATGGAGGTCTTTTTTTTTTTTTTTGCCTAGTCCTCAGCAGCACTCATTCATAGTTTCCATTCTTTCCATGCCTCTGCTTGATGTCGTTAGGCACGGACTGACCCAGATCATACTGGAAATCCCTAACCATAAAAGGACGTGACAAATTGGACATGCATTTTAGCTTCTACGGTTGATGACTGATTCTTCTCTGTCCTAAGTCATCCTCTTCTCTTCTGCCTGAAGACATAGATGAGTGCCAGCCAGGCAGGTGCCATCAGGACGCTGTGTGTTATAACACCCAGGGATCATTTACCTGCCAGTGCAGGCCAGGTTACTATGGCGACGGCTTCTACTGCTCTCAAGGTAAGTCTTTTGGAATGCCGTCACTTTTTGACAAGCAAACCCAACATCTTACATCATTGTCAGTGGACCAGTCTGGTAACATTTAGCCTGTGCTGCTGCAAGTTTGTTTTGGGAATCTGCCATGAGTTGGAGTTCCTACAGTAATTAGACATTAGTACGTTTTTTTTGATTCAGTTGCAGACTCAATAATAAAAAAACAAAGCATCATTTTCATTCTCAGCATTGGGTATTCCTCCCATTTGGGCAAGAAGAGTTCCTCGCCAGAGTATATTGGTACCAGCTGGAACCTGCTTTTCATTTTCTTCTGTATAGTGAAAGGAATTTGTCATGTCTAACGAGGCATTTGTGTAGCTGAATTTAAAGCAAGAGACAAAAGGAGATATGAATGAGCTTATGAATATGTTTGTCTCATTGTTGCAGGGCATCTGTGTTCATTCAAGAGCTTATTTTTCAAATTTTTCTCTTCAGAGAGGACAAAAACACAATGTGAGAACCACAGAGACAGTCTCCAGGGTTCGTCGGAGTTTGGTCCGCGGGGCCCCCGACCTCCCGTTGGACAGTACATCCCTACATGTGACGAGAACGGTGCCTACGAACCCATGCAGTGCCATGGCAGCACGGGACACTGCTGGTGCGTGGGCCGTAACGGGCAGGAGATCCCCGGGACTCGCTCCGGGCCTGGCAGCAGACCAATGTGTGAGTAAATCTCATGTGTTTAACGCTTGACAACAAGGAACAACAGTGTATTCCACTGTGTATATAAAGCCCAAATATGCATGACCAACGAGCAGCCACAAACACTAACAGAAATCTACAAGCTACATTTTGAAGAGGGGGGGGGAGGTTTGCTGACAAGAAAACGTTTCTGTTGCTAAACTGATTTGAAGGTTGGTTCCCCCTCCACAAGACCCCTGATTTTTTCTGTTTGTCTCCGGTAGGTATCGACAATGGTGTTGTGCCACCACCTGTTGGACCTACGACTCGACCCGATGTCCACCCCCTGCCTCCAGGAACACACCTGCTGTTTGCCCAGAGCGGCAGGATAGAGCACGTCCCGCTGGAAGGTTATGTCATGAAGAAGGGCGACGCCAAGGTGGTCCTCCATCTCCCTGTAAGTTTCTCTGAATAAACTTAATAAATCTTGTGGGGAGAAAATTTCAACACATTTTCATTTTATAGCGATATTGTTTAACCATGTCTACTATCTTTATTTTCTCTTATAACCAACATTTTTCTGAGACATTTTAATAGGCTTTTCCGTTTTATGAAAAGATCTTTGGTTAAAATGTGTGTTATGACATATCATAGCAAACATTTTTTACTGACTTTATGTCTGTTCATGAGCTTCACAGCTGCACAATAAGCACATCTAAAGACAAAGAAGATGCACGTTTAAGAGGATAGAAACTCTGAGTTCGTCTTAGACACAATGTCAAGTCAGGATTGTTTGATATGCGTGATAATTCCGATTCTACTAGAGAAAAGAAATCCCAATAAAAGCTACAGTATGTTTGGATTTCTCATTTGTGTATACAACATAAACCAGGCCTTCTACACAAGCCGCTCCCTTGCCTAACATTTGCATTCTAGCTCTGCCATTTTCCCATCTGCTTTGTGCATTTAATGCCTGCACTTTATTGGAGGCACATGGTGACATTCACACTAATTACTAACATCAGTCTGACATCTGCAATCTGCATTTCTTGTTAGGCTGATTTCCAAAGCAGCTGGTCTGAAGAATGGCTGAGTTGCTAATGCTCAGTGTGTGGCTCTGTTTGTTTGGATTTAGGTCTAGACGTTAATGTCTAAAAAATATTCTGCTCCGTGTTTTTATCTCTGACCACATGTTTGAACAAAGTGCACTTCAAAGATTGTTGGTTGCTGACCCCTCCGCAGGAGAAGGTAATCATCGGAGTGGCTTATGACTGTGTGGAAAAAATGGTCTACTGGACTGAAATCACATCTCCCTCGATCAGCAAGGCCAGCATCCAGGGGGGGGAGCCCATTGCAGTCATTAGATCAGGTACATGTTCACCGTTATCCTTCACTCTTTCATTTTCATGTGGTGTGTATGAGAAGGCTGTTTTCATAAGCACAGGAACTGATTTATGTCATGTATCTCTCTCAACAGATGTGGATAGTCCAGAGGGTATCGCCATCGACCACTTGGGACGGACTATGTTCTGGACGGACTCTATGAAGGATCGCATCGAGGTGGCCTCTTTGGACGGGTCTCAGCGTCGTGTTATAATAGACTCTGATCTCGTCAACCCCCGTGCCATTATCACCGACCCTCCCAATGGGTGTGTTTATCGTTTCACGTTAAACCTTTACGCTAAGTTCATTTGTTATAGCTCAATTTGAAACACAAATGTAGCCCCTCTCAGTTCGGATTGGGTAGTACACATTTTAAGGAACAGTTCAACATTTTTGGAAATACACTTTTTTGCTTTCTTGCTGAAAGTTAAATGAGGAGATCAATAACACTCTCATATCTGTCAATATGAAGCTACAGCCAGCAACCTCACAGTGACAACAGGACTCCAGGAAGTCACTGTGTCTGGCCAAGAAACCGTTGGGCACATAACCCCGGTAATAGAAAGATATGAGAGCGATATATTGACATTCTCATCAAACTCCCTGCAAGAAAATTAATAAGCTTATGTCCTCAAATGTTAAACTATTCATTAAAATGTTTGTTAATATACATCTGGATAGCATAAAGAGTTTATATGAATATTATTAAAAACACTGTCAGTCCTCTGTACTCACGAGGATATAAGCAACAACTTTTAATATCATGTTACATCTACCAGTAAATACATTGAGTTTGATAGTGACTCCACACATGTCCTTACAACAGTAATCTATACTGGGCCGACTGGAACCGGGATGCCCCTAAGATCGAGACCTCTTACATGGATGGATCCAACAGAAGGGTGCTGGTTAAAGACGATCTCGGCCTGCCAAACGGCTTGACTTACGACTCTCAGAGCTCTCTGCTTTGTTGGGCAGATGCAGGTATTGTAGATTTCCGACAGACGACTCATCTATGAAATGATGTCTGCCTTGTGATCAGCAACAATCTCTCGCCTGTAGGCACACATAAAATGGAGTGCACACATCCTGGCCACGGTGACCGCAGAAAGATTATGGAGGGCCTTCAGTACCCGTTTGGAATCACGTCTTTTGGGAAGAACATCTACTACACTGACTGGCGGAGGTTTGACTTTTTCTATTATCATTAACATTTTCGAAGTCTAGCTTTTTATCCAATGACAACAAATGGGATGTAAGTAAAATAAACTACTTTTAGTATTCCAATAAATGAAATCCTGGAATGCTTTAAGTTTATATGTGTACTGCCTACATAATTATTAAAGGTTTAAAAAAATAAAATGTTTTTACTGGTAGCAGTTTAGCCACTGTACCTTGATGTCATTTTGGATAGTTTTAAATTAGTACGCATTGGAACCTATAGCATTAGGGATATATTGCAGCCTTTATCCACGGTCCACTGTGCAATGAACACAGATCTGTCAAAGGTAGAGGAAGGAGAGGATAGGTCAGAGGTCAGAAAGCTCCCCACACTTCAAGCCATGGCCCTTGATGTTCGTCCAGACCACTCTGGAGACTGTGCGGCTGACTCTGTATGTTAGCCGCTGAAAAAATGCGGGGGTTGGCGTGTCTATTTGTGTGCGTGCGTGTGTATGTGGGGTGAGGAAGCATCTTAAAAAGTGGCAGCTGCTTGCAATTTCTCAGCCTCAGCGTCTGTGGATGACCTGCCCAGGGCCTCCCTCTGATCTTGCCAGGGCTGTAGCATTGCTGGAGAAGGTTGAGAGGTGGTGGTGGTGGTGGGGGAGGCACACAAACTATGTCAGTTATGGCTAAGAAAGCTACCCTAACCCTTACTCATTCTTGACAGGCTTTATACAAAACACAGGAAGGCAGGATGCTAACATTTCCCCAAGCTGGGATAGTCCCGGATTGCTTTACTCTTGTACTTATTGTTTTTACAACAGAGATGCCGTGATTGCTGTGGACCGCCATGCTGGCAAGGAGTTAGACGAGTTCCAGCCTCAGAAAAGAACCAAGATATATGGGATCGCCACAGCCTATGCCCAGTGTCCGTCAGGTAAACATACCAGGGCCATACATTCCATTTGAATTCCCCTTAAAATGTTTGCACTGGAAGTCACATTTTTATTGATTTTCTTTTATTTACTGAGCAATTGGTGAGAAAACCCTCCTGGTCCCACTAAAGAACAATTCCTAAAAATAGCTTGACCCTTGTACATTTGGTTGCTACCTTGGAGTCAGGCTTATTATCCATTCCCTTTCCTCTTCAGGACATAGTGGCCACATTTTGTGACCTCTGTGCCCTCTTTAAAGAACCGGAGACTTTCTGAAAGCAACAGGAGGCATTCTGCAGCTAGTATTCATCATTAAGTGTAGGGATGACTGATGTTACTGTGCAACACCAGGCCTCGTGCTCTCTGCTAGATAAGGCTGCATGCATAAAGCCAGGGAATGTGGAGTCAAGGGAGGGGGGCCTCCAACATCTGGAGTTTGCTATGTGTTTCCTTTTAAGTATGTATATATCTGTTAAATAAACAGTGGAGAGACAGTTTCCTGTCGTCCCTTGCTATGTTGGCTTATGATTTATACAAATGCCTTGGAATGTGCCGCATTAAGAGTTTGTATGTTTTTTCCTTCCGCCAGGACAAAACTACTGTGCTGTGAACAACGGGGGCTGTACTCACCTCTGTTTAGCAACCCCTACCGGCCGCTCCTGCAAATGTCCTGACAACGCAGTGGGTGTGGGCTGTGTGGAGAGAGACAGCGGCTACTGAAAGGAGACGGCTGTGCTCTGAGAGTTTACACTGTTTGGATGTTTGACAGCGAATTAGGAGCCACTCAGCATTACTAAACTGAAAATGCCACTGAAAACCAGAGGTTAACTTACTGAGCCTTTTATTGCTCAGTGTTATGCTTATCTACATTTTTACATTTCCCTTTATAAAATCACAACTGCCGTTGAGAATTGTAAATATAAACCCTATTATTTTTGTCTTTTCCTGAGTGCACATAAAATGAGAATAAAGTTCAAGGGATACATCATTTACTGTGACATTGATCAGAGCAACGCATGGCATCATATAATGTCAGTGTTGTTACACTGTGGCATGTTCGGATTAGTTTATCTCATTGAAGCATTATTGTGGAATAGGACAAGTGGCTGTTCAAGTTGGTGGGAGGAGTTTACATGCTGGGCAGCAAAAGAATAAACATTTTTCTAACATGTCGGTCTGCTGTGTCTGTGACTTTAGTGTAATAATAGCGACACCGTGTGTTAGGTAGAGTTAATCACAGACGAATGTTTGACTTTATGTTGCGGTAGGTGGCGCCAAAGAAAACCTGGCGGTTGAAATATAGTTTGTCATGTGCAATACTATCATGTGGCAGACAGGGCACTAGGGCAGATTTATATGTAAAATGTAGAATTTCAAAATGTTTATTAGGTCACATTTATGATCTCTAAACCCTACTATTCTTAAAATGTTTCTATAGGAGTTGTGTTTTAGTTAGATTGATAATGAATCACTTTAAAAGTATAGTCTTTTCAGCCCCTTTGCTATAAGCATATATGAAATATATACTTTCCACATTGTCATTTATTTCTAATTCGTTAAATAGAAATGTACTTGAATAACTGACTCTTGAAGCCACTTGAATAAGTGAATCGTTATAGGGATGGATTTAATTTCCCAGCAGGCCACTGGACTTAATGACCAGCTCTAGCATGTTCCTTAACAAGTAATAGGCTACTGAAACCTTTAAAGTGCTGGAAAAGAGGCACTTGTGCTCACATGACATATTTTCTAAACACAATGTAGCAGTGACATTACATTTCCGCTTTATTGACAAAGGAAACAAAATGATGCCACCCCCACAGCTGCAGAAAAAAGGGAGACACGCGCCTACGTCAATGGTGCATTTAAGGACTCTTGATTAACTCGGAATATAGTAGACTTATTGAAACCACAACATTCCTATTAGGGTTGCATCTACAATATATAATTGATTCATCTGCTGGTTGTTGTCACACTGTGATTTATAAACAGCCATGTATACTGTGTGTGGTGTGTATATATATATATATATATATATATATATATATATATATATGAAATTATATTAAAACATCTCTTTGGCTCCCAGAAGCAGGACAGTTATACAAGAATGAGCTGATACAATTTGCTTACTCAGATCGGTATAAAAAGGTCTTAACTTTTTCCAACCTAAACAAACAAAGACTTTTTTGCTACCCATAAGCGGATTTACAGAGATGTAACGCTCCACATTCCTGAACAAATGGTTTGATTGATTGGAGAATCAGATGTGTGTTATCCAATGGGAAGCAAAACAGAGGTCAGTGGGCATGTCACCAGCTGTGAGCGCTTATTAACCGTGCGTTCATGGACATCGGAAAAACGTTTTTCCGAGTGAAAACGTCACCATTCACGTAACGTCCTGTGGGAATCAGAGGTGGGAAACTCTGGCTGGATTTTGATCATAGATATATCTATGGATTTTGATAACCGAGTTTCCCAGGTGGTGACGCGTTGTTGACAACTGACGTTTGATGGAGGCGACTTTGGTTCACTGAACATATTTCAATGATAATAAACTGTTTATTGTGGACAAATGCCTCTGCCAAGAAACATACACAGACATAATATGTTTAAAATTATTCATAAATAGGCCTATGTATAAAAAAACAACACATTATCCGTGTCTTTTCCCGTTCGTTGTCCTGCAGATAACACAAAAAATAGCCTACACCTGGCGATGTGCTGTTTGGATGTTTGCATAAGAAAACAGAGAATCTTCTGTTATTGTCATAGACATTGTGGCCTCCATGTTTTCACACACCTGGTGCTCCAGGCTACGGCCAACAGTTGGTGGTAGTCATGCAAAAAGTTGTTATGCCAAACGCCAATATAACAGAAGAAGAAGAACACGCATCCCGACCATGTGAACGCTGCCAGTCGGAAAAACAACGTAACCAGGGGGGCGGTGCCTATTATTCCGAGGTGGCATGAATGCAGCATACGATATTGCCTCGTCCCTTCCCTCAAACTTGTCTGCGAGGATTATTTGTGCCCTGGATAACGCAGATGGATAAATCAGTCTTTTGGATAAATTCTTATGTGAGATGGAATCCTTTTCCATTTTAACATGTTTAATCATAATTGTGTTTTCAGTGTGTTCTAACGCTTAACCAGATGACTTAACAACTCAAATTGTCTTTATCAAAGGGCTCAACACGAATATTGTAGGTTGTACTTGTCAACTTTGACTTCTACTCTGTAAGCAAATGCAAATGAAAAATGTCACCGACAAAATTAACTTTTGTGACCACCCGTCATTACGTTCAGTCCCTCACTCAGCCGTTGACGTTCTCTTTAACGTTCAAGCAAAGGGACGGTATGTATGTGACTGCCTTGCAGTCATCGCTGAGGGTAAAATACATAGCATCTGTCAGTCTGCTCAGAGTCTGCTGGACGAAGGCTAGCATTAGCTGCTTTAATTTGTGGGAACGAAGGTATGTATGAAAATTAACTGTTGCCGCTTAAAACGGGACATTCCAAATGTAAGAAAGGTGTAGCTAGATATTAGTGGACGGTCTGCTTATTTTGGTAAAGGCCGTTAACGATATGTAGTCGTTTCTCTGTGCTGCACAGTTTGGACAGCTTACACAGTACGATGCCGACTGTTCGGAAGATAACTCAAATTCGGGAAATACATTTTGTTAATAAAAATAGGTTGTAGAATGCTTTAGGGATAGCGGCTCTAAGGCTTATATAGTATTTATGCAAATATTAAGGTTAACATTATCGAGGGTTCTGCTTTTTGCGGTCAAGCTAGCTAGAACAATAAACACATAGCTAGCTAACTATCGAGCATAACTTTCAAAATAAAACATGAAGTGCAACTTTTTCTGAGTCAAATCTCACCTTGTAGAATACATTCAATGAAAAGTAAGCACGCAGTCTGTGGTACACAATGATGGTACATAAATTAATATAATTCGTATAAACACGTCCCACTAAATGTAACTAATATCACAGCTGATTGGGTGGTTTGCCAATGCAGCTTAAATATATATGCGAAGTTGTCACTTTAAAGCAGAGAAGATAAACGTGTTTAACAAGTAATCTATTATTATATTATAACTGCTTTTTAGGTCAATCATTTTGAGAAATTGCAAAGTGTAGAGGTGTGACATGGTTGGAACATAGGGTTGGAATCACCTCACTATAGCCACTGACTCAACATTTTTAAATATGGAGAGTAAATGCTTACAATTACATGCATGTGCATATTGTTTTCTTTAGATGTATTTATGAAGTGTTGTGTGTAATTATGCAAAAAAAATGGCCTTGCATTGTAATTTATCCATAACACATTTTGACCGTCTTTTTATATATATATATATATATATATATATACACTATTCATTAATGTGAGAAAATGATCAGTGCCTCTCAACTAAATGCGTATTGTTAGAATGAAGTAATGAACTAATGAAAATATGGCTGGGCAATCTGGAGAAAATCAAATATCACGATATTTTTGACCAAATACCTCGATATAGATACCGCAACGATATTGTAGTGTTGACATAATGAGATTTTTGATGAATAATCATTAGTAATGTGGACATAATAAATAAGTGGGCAAAGGCAAATAATAGAACAGCTAGAACAGTCCGGTAAATTCAGAAAAGTACATCACTTTACTGTAATGCAGCCATTAAAACCTGATTAAAACCAGGAAAAAACCCTAACCCACAGGAGTTGTTTCCTAAGTCAGCGCCCCCTAGTGGAGGCAGGAAATACGTCCTCATATAGAAGGTAACTGTCACGGTTTTAAACACGTCGTTAACTTTGTGAAACGGGTTATTTAGTACATGTTTCTGAATCTTTAACTAATGTCTGTCTGTGTATGTCTGTCTGTCGATCTGGATCAGGAAAAGACACTTATGCTATATTACGATATCCAAAATCTAAGACATTATTTAGTCACATATCACGATATCAATATAATATCGATATATTGCCCAGCTCTAAATTAAAATGTTTTATTGAGGTTTCTAGTGAAATTATAGTCTTCATTATAATTACCTACTGCACGTTAGAGGATTTTATTTTGAAAAAAAAATCCCAAACCGGAAATCAGTTTCTTCAATCTGCTTGGGGATTTGACGCAGGTCCTGTCAGATACCCAGCTAGCTAGCTGAGTGTATGGCTGGAGTCGGTTTGTTTTGATTATGCTACAGAAGCTCGTCTTTAAGTTTCGGGTTCAAGTCAGGTTTAAGTGCGTCATAAACAACTGTCAGTATCTCAGAGTGCATGAGCAAAAGCGAAAGAGGCTGTGCCAGCTTATTATGTTTTGCTAACCCTTGACACTTTGTATTTTTCTACAGAATCACAATTTAAAAGTGGCAAAGCAGCGCAGTGAATCATGAATCTGCTATGAATGACTCAGGAGAACATTTGGGGCTTCGTTCGGTGCTGTCCGGGGCACTTTCAGCCACATGGAGGATTAGAGAGGACGCCAAAAAGCGAATTTTGTTATTCCTGGCTTCCTCAACGCCCTGACTGGTGTTGTGCCTGGAGGTGTGGACGAAATGGCCAGTCCACAGCAGACCGATTTGTCATATGCGTGGGAAAAGTACATGGATTGTAGACTGCAAGGAGCGGATCTGCAGGTAGGCGCTGCTGGCAGACACTATGTAGGCAGAAGCCAATGGCCAAGCTTCTGTGTCTTTCTCTGGCTGGTGGTGATGCTTACTTTTAGTTTCTAGGACTACTGTGGTCACGAAAAACGCTTGGAATTCTGAAATTTTATTTGTAAAGTCTTGAATACAGTAAGGTATACCGTGTTTGTTCTGATGAATGCAAAGTATTTGTCTTTATCATGTTTAAGTTGCAAAACTGGCCGTATACAGTATTTAATTTGAATTGGGAAATAGGAAATTATACCTGATTCAACATGCAAATACAGCACACGTCCATTTATTATTGCTCACTCTGAAATATAGGGTGTCCTGTTTGTTTAGAATTGTAATTTGACACACCATATCCAAATATTGCATCTAAAACAGTTGCTGGGCGTTAGTATGAGATTAATTTGATTCCAAACGATAACTAAGGTTATATCATCCAAACATAGCAAACATTGTTAAGAGAGCTTCTTTTACTCCGCTTTTTGCTTGTCATTCATGCTGCCTAAATTACTTTACTGTTTTGCCTCAGTTTTGCCACAGTAAGTGAACTAGAACAGGCTGTAAATTATACTGTAAAAAACACTCAAATGTTAATTCTGCTCTCCATAAATTCCTTCACAGAAAAACTGTAAAGGATATGTGGAGTTTAGATAGAGTAAATAACTTTTGTGTTTGTTTATATAATAATATAAGTGTTTGTACTCGTTAAACTAACTTAGGACCCCCCCCCCCTCAAAAAACAAAAAAACAAAACATAAAATGAAACATCTGTACAGAGACAGGCAGGAGACTACAGATGCCTGTTTTTATAAGATTTCCTCCTCTGATTTGGAGAAGATTATTTGTTTTCAGATATGACTTATTTTGTACAGAATTGTATAAATTTGTATGAGGAGGGATAGTCATTCAGTATGTGTCATTCTGCAATTGTGGTAGGAACAAGCAGTAAAAATAACTGAAAGAAATGATTCCCCTCGTTGCTTTGGATGGGACATACGTTGAATCCTCCTAGAGGTCCCCAGGCGCCACTTTTAGAGCTAGAAATGTAACTAGTACACAGCACAAGCAGAGTGAGTCACTGCACAGAGGTGGAGGCAGGTTTAAGCCACAGAATGCTCATTATGAGTGTTGCACTTTTGTAAGTGTGTCTTTGTTCCTTTGTCGGTGTAAAATTTAGCACCAGCCAAATGCTGGTAAGATATGCAAGTGGCTGGTAGATTTAGTTTCATTCACCGCCCAAAAAAACAATGGTAATCTATTGAGTGGCTGGTGAAATTTGAGCATTCACTAGCCATTTGGCCAGTGGACAAAAAAGGTAATTTTGCACCGACTGTAACTTTCAAGTGATACAGATACCAATAGAATACTTCATTTATCAGACACCACAGGTGTGTAGTATAGCCATACTTTTGAACGTTTTGGTCACCACTAAACGACCTACTCCGTCAAATACACAGCATGCTCAATTTCACCAGACCACAGACCGTATGGTTTGTAGCTGCTGCAGTAGTCGGCCAATCATACGTCGCATTTAATCGCAAAATGCTTGCGGTGATTGGATGCGAGCTAAAAAATTTTTTTTATTCTTTTTTTTTTTACTGGATCTGGGTACAAAAAGGATCGAATGCAGGTATGGTTTGACTGGGGAAGTTTTGATACTACCTGGTACTGCGTGGTTCTGAAATCTCTGTCAGGCCACTGCAGCTCTTTTCAGCCCCCTCCTGCTGTCAGAGAACTAACAGCAGCCGGATCACGAGACCTGGATTAGGATCAGACTGAGACTACAGGCTGAGTGATCTGCCCTACACACACACACACACACACACACACACACACACACACACACACACAACACACAGCCATTATATTAGTCCATTATTTGTGATTTATCATGCGCAAATCATTCTTAAAAAGACAGACCTGCTATCATTTTTAAAGCTAATGAGAAAGCCTGTAGTAGGGTTTTTCAAGATGGTTAAGTGAACCACAGCTGTACTCTCTAGTTTGCTGATACCGTAACTTTCCCCCCTGATTGAATCTGACAGGGACACACAGTGACAGGCTATAGCACTCGCATATATGCTGTTGTACAGCTTGCACATTATATTTTCCTCCAGCTCCTTCTAACAGTCCCATCAGTGCCCAAGTATATATACCTTGCTACCATCTGTGGCTTCTGCTAGTCATTGCGTTCAGTATACAGGTAAACATGATTAAGTGATCATGAAAACTGTCCAATAACTGAGAAGGCCCTTGTTTTAACGCCCACCAGACAGCAAGACTTTGCCCTGCTGCTCTTTTTCCAAATTGTGTGATCACACTTTACATTGAAATAGGGAGGGTGAAAAGACAGTTTCTACTGCAGTAATCAATAAGATACCACAAAGAAAGTGTGAAGCTACTACTGCTGCTACAGCCTCACTCTTCCCCCCTCCCCTTTATCTTTTATCTTTGCATTCTTGTCTCTCATCTCACTTTTCATCTGCATTTCTATCAGGATCTCAGGATCAATCTCTTGCTAGTACTTCTTTTACCTATTCACAGCACAATGACCAAGGACAACAACAGAACTGGGATGCCTGGATGTTTGGTGTTTTAAGCCCCCAACGTCGCCTTCCAGGCAGTGCTGCCTGTCAGGCACTAGGATTGGGCAATGGTTAGGGTTAAGGTTAGGGTTCGGTGCCTTGAAGTCGACGGTCGCAGCGCTGCCTTGAAGTTGACATTGGAGGCTTAAAACACCGTCGAGCATTTACTTTACGGAATCCCACGGTGGCTGCCCAGGGCAAACGTGCTACAACGGCCCAAGACGCTTCCATTAGGAGAAACGTTACACAAATACAGAAACAGTGCAAAGTAAAAAACACTCAAACACCAAAAACACTTGCAACAGAAAAGTGCTGCAAATACAGAAACGATGCAGAATTAAATGCAAGTGTGCAAGTTTCTCTCTTCTTAACTCCCGCGGTGTCTCTCCTGCTTCTATTAACCTACTGCATTAACGGGGGTTGACAATAGCTCCTATACATAAACATAATGCTTTATACTGTAGTCGATCCACTTTTTGCAGTGATGTTTTTGCTGCTGTTGCATTTAGTGTACAACCACAATCTATTGTTGACCTCATATTGCCCTATAAGTGTCAATGAATGCCTCTTTGTCTGCTCCCCACTTTCATCCGGCCCATAGACTATAACAATAATGGATGTAGCAGCAGTGACGTCACCCATTGGAATGGTATGTGTACTACCGTTTAGAAGACTACATTTTTTGGCAATTTGGCCACGCCATGCACAGAGCTCCTGAGAGCCGGGGATGAAGGCGACTCGGCGGGGTGTCAGATCTGTGCACAGCACCTGAACAAAAACACTGACACATCACCGACAATATGATAATAACATCACAATAAAATCCTTTAAAAATATTCATGTTTTCAAAGTACAAAAACTGCAACAGAGCTGTCTATAGAGCTGTATCCACAACTAGTGAAAAAGTCACGCTGCGCCACTTGCTCTCCGTTGTGGAACAAATCCACTTTCATAATCCTGATTACTACTGTTCATACATTTAATAGTTAAATATTTTATTTGCTCTTTTACAAAGGCGAGAGGTAAAGTCAAGTCCTTAATAAATGTAATCCCCCTGCAACGTCATCCGCCATTTGCATCATGTTGTAAATTCGGATGGCCTGGAGAACTTCCGTTGTGTTGACTGGATATGCTGTGTTTTTCTGTTGCATGTGTTTTTGGAGTTTGTGTTTTTTGCTTTGCGTCGTTTCTGTATTTTGTGTTTCTACTAATTGAAGTGTTTTGGGCCGTTGCTGCGTGTTTGCCCTGGCCGGCCACCATAGAATCCACTATAATAAAACTTGTTTTTTGTATTTAATCTGTAGCATTTACTTTAAGTTAGTGTATACATTATAGCTTCAGTATAATGGGAATTTTTACATTAAGCATTTCTCTCCATTCTTTAGAATGGCTTTCCTTTATGGAGCCAAGACTACCATATTGGTGTGTTCAGCTACAAAGGCAATTTGCCTTGGGCACACTTGCATCAATGTATCTGTGGGGACTCTTTCTGCCCAACCTCTCTGAATCTTAATGAGCATAGTCAATTAGGAGAATGGTTACCTGGCCAGGAGCCAAGCAAGAGACCAGGTTTTGTTGCTTGTGGATTGTTTAGTTTCATTGTGAGCTAACAGGATGTTTCAAAATACTGAAGTGTGGTGTTTGGAACACTTCACTTTTCTAGTCTTCTGGAACCAACGGACTCCAGATAATTGTAATCTTCGCTGGCTCTGCTTCACTGGTGCGTGACTTTAAATTCAGTCAGTTGCAGTCTTTGGCTACTAATGTTAACTCTGGTTGAATCTTTTGCGTAATGGATGACCCTGCATTTGAAAAGACATTAGACTCATCTCGTAAGTATTGTTCTGTACTGTAGCTACTCTTAACGTTAATGTTTATAATCCTGGTGGCTGTAAAGTAAATGTCCATTGTCTGTACATTGTCACTTAATCTCTAACAGCAGATGCTATACTTCCAAAGCTGATTAAACTGGGATTTTCGGAATCAGGACAACCCCGGTCACATATTCCACCCACAATACTTGTCATTAGCTTTCTAAGCTCAGTTCTGTGCTTTACATTCCTTCTGCGGTAAAGCCCTGAATCCTTGTCTTAAGAAGATTAAACTTGTCGAGCAAAGCATAAGGCGAAATGGAGTGAATACTAAAGGAGTAAAGATGGCAGTGCTGGTTCACGGTCATCCCCAAAATTAATGATTTGCTTGTCAGAACTGAACAATGTGAGATGCACCATACTTTATTTCTGTGATCCTTTGGTAAAAGACTGTGCTGTGTACATTATTTCCATGAATGTATTATCAGAGACATTATGTTTTGTACAATTAGTGTGGCATTAAGGTCAGCTGTAATATGTATATCTGCTCTAGATATCTAAAGCAATTAATGTGTATGGCTCATATTCCACATCAGAGCAACTAAGAAGAAATAATTGTAACATGAATTGGTCTCTCTTGTTATTTTCAAACCGCAGTCTAGTAAAATGGAAAAATGTTTTGACTTTGACTAGTATATATCCAACAAACTGCCTCTATCTGCATAAAGTATTTCAGTGAGGATTGTTCTAATATGAATTGTCTTATGTATAGTTTTAAGGCAGCATCATTTCTCAGCAAAACAATGATGGACGTACAGTACAGTATTACCCGTTTTAGCAGTTGAGAATCACTACTTCAGGGCATTTTTGGAGAATTGTGGGACCTTTTCAGATAGTAAATTCTAAAGTGACCTAAAACTGAAAAACCAACCAACCAGACGGGAGCTGTTTCACCTTCATGTTTTTCAGGGTTAGTAGTGCCTAACCTCAAGTGAGTGGGAAGTTTCACACCAAAAGGTCCTCTTTCATAACTTCTTAACGCAAACAAGTCATAGTCTTACTACTATGTCAAACATGTACAGTTAAATAAGTTTCAGTCCTGAAAAAACATATACTAGAACTTACACTGCAGGCCTACTGATTTTAAACATATTTGGCAACATATTAATGTGATGAAGCTGTTTCATTTACTCCCACAGTAATTTGCCAATAATACTGATTTCAACATGAAATTGCTCTTTGAGTAAAATTCAACAAACTTGTGCAGTCAGGCTCTGATCATAATGTCTTGTGATCATCACACTACTTATTAATCATTAGGCTTTCAATTATTTATGTTGTTTACCAATAGGTCTTTAATGAAGTCGCATCCTTAGGCTTGCTGATTGACCACACAACTCGTTTCACATCTGCATTTATTGTTCCGTCTTTGGTTTCAACTTAACTTGTATTGGCTCTGGTCTGCAGGGCTGTTCCAAACGACTGGCTGAATGGATGAATAATTCATGTCTCTAGCTCTGGGTTGAGTCAGAGTCCAACCATTGCTCTGTCTTAGCTTTTTCCACTCAGTGGCATGTTATCAAGTCAGATCTCTTTCTCGAAAACAGCCTCTCTCTCAGTCCTGCAGGGGAGAGGAAGGCCAAAAGAGGGTGTTTGGATCATAATTTATGACCAACAACAGCTTGCATGTATCTCCCTGTAATGAAAACAATGAAACCGAGAGTGACACATATTCATTTCCTACACAGTGGCCTATGCTCAAATAAAGGTCACTGTTTGTGAGAGTGTGTATCTGACACGGACAAAAAAAACAAACAAGCTTTTTTATGGTAGCCTCTTGACATTTTGTTGTCTTAATGGGGGAGGGTGTAATTGTGGTGTTGTGTGAAGCGGCTCTGCTCTCTGACTGTAGTTTGTGAGGAAATACGGAACGTTAGGGGCTCCTCATGATGTTCATCACCCAAATGTCAAATTAGATCAGGAGGGATCTCAAACCGGAAAAGAAAAACATTACATAACCAAAGCCCCACGTCCTCTCTCACGAGGACAGGATCACATCGCTTTCACTGCTTCTGCCAAGTTGTAGTCTACCCAATTATCCAAAGAGAGTTGAGAGGAAAGTCTGTACCCGTGTGGGTGACTCAGCCACCAGACTCCCATGACTAGGCCACCCATGATTGCTATGTTGGGTAAAGGCAGTGTAAAAGACACCGGTCACAGCCACCATGTCCGAGCAATTAGGGAAACTTAAAAGGCTTTCAGTATTTAAACGTGTATTCGTCATGTAAAGCCACCCTCTGACAAAAGAAAAATATAATAGAGACTTAAGTATACAACCGGGGTCCAGTATACGGGGTAGTGTGTGTGTGTGTGTGTGTGTGTGTGTGTGTGTGTGTGTGTGTGTGTGTGTGTGTGTGTGTGTGTGTGTGAGAACCAACCAATCAGTGCACAGCTCATCTAAATATTCATGAGCATACCATATAAGGGAGAAAACCTCTTGTTCATTCTAGGGCTTTTTCACAGGGTTGCATTAGGGCCCATAGAACAGCACCCGGGCCATTTTCAGCCCAACCAATGTTCCCTATTCTGAGACCTTAAGAAACAGTGTGAAATACCCTATACAGTACAGGCCAAAAGTTTGGACACACCTTCTCATTCAATGCGTTTCCTTTTTATTTTCATGACTATTTACATTGGAGATTCTCACTGAAGGCATCAAAACTATGAATGAACACATATGGAATTATGTACTTAACAAAAAAGTGTGAAATAACTGAAAACATGTCTTATATTTTTAGATTCTTCAAAGTAGCCACCCTTTTCTTTTTTATTAATAAGGGAAAAAATTCCACTAATTAACCCTGACAAAGCACACCTGTGAAGTGAAAACCATTTCAGGTGACTACCTCATGAAGCTCATTGAGAGAACACCAAGGGTTTGCAGAGTTATCAAAAAAAGCAAAGGGTGGCTACTTTGAGGAATCTAAAATATAAGACATGTTTTCAGTTATTTCACACTTTTTTGTTAAGTACATAATTCCATATGTGTTCATTCATAGTTTTGATGCCTTCAGTGAGAATCTACAATGTAAATAGTCATGAAAATAAAGAAACGCATTGAATGAGAAGGTGTGTCCAAACTTTTGGCCTGTACTGTATAGGGTCTTGTAGCAAGTTAATTTTCCGCTTTCTTTTTGTTTACAGAAATGTGTTCTTGGGGCTTTGTGAACAGTTGATTTCCCCTCCAAGCTGTATTAATCAGTATTGGCAGTCTCTCCATTATCAAATCACCCTGGCTGGTTTGTGCCGAGTGCTTTGTAATATTGGATTAGAGCCTCGGAGGAAAAAACAACCCTGTTGCTGGGAAATTAGTGTTATCGTGAACCACTCCGTTTCCCTTACCCATATGAGGAATACAGCCACAACAGGTACACTGATAACACAAGGACAAATCAAGTCATTTTGGGAGATTCACTTTTAACAGTTGAGTGCATAGCTGCAGGGCTTTTTTTTTTTTTTAACTAATAGCAGTTTTGGCAACCTCGAAGCTTTGATTTGCTGCCAGTCGTCCCCCACCACCACCTGTTTATCTTTGCTATCATCTGTTGCTGCAGTTATTTCTTTCACCTTTTTATGTTCTTGTCAGCTTTCATGTTTTACCTCTGTCCTCTCCTGTCTATCTCATGATCCATGCATTTCTTTCTCTTCCCTGTTTCTGTTTCCCCTGTGTGATGTTGTCCAGCCCCCTGGTGTGCAGTGACCCCTACCCACCCATCCTCTCCCTGCTTGGGTGGGTTGTTGCCTCAGCTGTTGAAGTGTCACCCTCTCTGCCCATCCTTGACCGTGGTGAGTGTGGTCATCTCTGCACCGTCATCACTGGCAACTTAAAATTGACACTTGGACATAAATGTGTTCATCTTTAAGCCTAAATTGCTTATTTGCCAGTTACATCTCTTTTAATCCCATTCATAGTGGTACTACAGTATGTAACTAAAAACTTGCTCTGACAGTTGTGACACAGGAAGGAAGTTGACTCACCACGTAACTATACAACCGAGCTGGGTTTTGCCAGCACAGCAACCTTGTCCCTGTCCTCCCTGTGACAGTTAGCTGCAGACACATGAATAACCGATTTTAAAAGTTTCCCTCCTGTGTTTTAGTCATGGAGAGTGAGTAAATCAGTTTCACGGATATGCATAGCCAGATATGCATATGTCTTAGGACATGTAAAGAAGACACAGAAAATAGGAGACGCACAAGAACTGTAAATGATGCCATATTTACTCTTTAAAAGGCTGTTTTATGTCAATTACTTTCTGTTTTTGTCACTTTCTGCTTTTTGATTCCAGAATTGAGTCTATGTAGAAATCTGTGTCAATGCTGCTAAATGATTTGCTGTGGTGTCACTATGACATATCACTGTGTCCAAATTAGTTTGGAGTTAACTGCCAGTTTACGTTTTTTGTGGGGAAGCCATGGGTGCAAACTAATGCTGGTGCAAGTACACAAATTGGAATTTTTTTTTTTATTATAATCTTTTTTTGATATTTGTTGATATAATCTTCTGCTAGTACTGGTTATAGACCACCTGTAAAATTGAGTGCAAGTTTTGGTTTGATGGATACTCCAAAGTAAGAGCAGGTGCTCTGCGGAGTGTTTCTTGTCAACAAACAAAAGTTATGTTTTCAGTGTTTCCCCTAGGTTGACTGATTTAGCCTGGCCACTGTTGTGGCCATTGGCCAATGCTGCACATTGGCATGAATTTGAACCATCACACAGCATTTATTTAAAAAGAAAGTATGTCCTTTTTTAAAGCTGGTTTGCCTGTTACTACGTTACCGATATTTCCTTACAAGCAATGTAGCATTTAAAAGGCAAAAATTTGACATATATTGCTATTTGAAAAGAGTTTGCATACTATTAACTAAGCTCACCAGTTTAACAGATGTATGGTGAACCCACAGACTTCTCTTCTGTATCCATCCATTTTTTGTTAATCTTATGTACAGGTGGTTTTTTTTTTCTTCCATCCTATCAGTATCCCGTTAATGCCATTGTAGGTCAGACTGTGTGTAATGTGATTGGTACTGTGTGGTGTCTATTCTTTGGCTTTGTGACCCAGACATCCAGTGCAGCCACATCAGTCATGGATCAGCATTGCCTGAATGAATCCAGTCAATGGTGTCAGATTAGCAGAGGGGTAAAGCTAGCTCCGGTGTGGTGTAAGGGAAGGCAGGACGCCGGCTTAATATTAAATATTAACACACTACCCATGGAATGGTAATGCAGTTAAAAGCAGTCCGAAGACTTTTAACAAAGTCATCAATTGTCTTGCCAACTGTGGTTGTGAAAGATTCTTTTTTTTTTATTGCTTTATTGCAACGCTCTGACTTTGATGAGGCAAAGCTTATATTTATATTTGTTTTCCCAGATTCAGGGATTCTCCAGTGCTATTCTTTTTTGCTGATTGTGATTTGAAATTGTAAAATGTGCTGTCTACCAGACTATTGTTCCGAGCAATGAGCCTTTGTATTGAACATGAATAGGGGGAAGTTTGTTCACAGATAAAAATGCAATATCTAAAATTAGTTGTGTGTCATTTAATGAAAACGTGAGTGTAAGTACAAAGGGGTACTTTGTGGTTCCAGTGCTTTTGTATTGGGATGTTAGAAAGGAGAAATAAAATTACTGACTTTTTAGCACGGGATCTGACCTGATAATTCAATTTTAGAGCAATAGTTCCACTACACGACATTAGTCAAGTCTAACTTTATTTATTTGTTAGTGGCTGTTACATCACAATATAATTGGTGGTACCATTATCTATAACGATTACAAAACATTAAATCATTGAGAGTAATGCCAAAAATTGGTTATCATTTGAAAGGTTACGGTTATTGTGTAGTGCAGTTTTTCATTTCAGTTACTCTTCATGTGAGTGCAAGTATTAATCTGAGTTTGATTCATGTTCCTATTCTTATTTTAATTTTTTTTTTATCTGTCTCTCATCAGGTCAGCCTTCAGGGTCTGGAGAATTTCCTCTGTCTCTTCCACTATGTGCAGCATCACCCCAACAACAGCAAAGATGCACTGAAATTCTGGTAGGTCTTAACATCTTCAACTGTACTGTGATGGAGGTTTTGTCTCACTAAGAGTGGATAACACCTTGCTATATTATGTAATTGTGCATCCTCAAAGAGTACATGGTGGTAAATCAACACCTCAATGACAACATTTTCAACTTCATCTGTGGTATAGTAGTCAAACAGTACCTGCAGACATGTATGCATTTACTATTGTCTTTACCAATGAAAATACTGCAAAAGCACTATAGAAGTACAGATTTATTTTTATCATTTGTATTGTGGGAAATATACCATTTTAGGTTTTTGTACTCTGGTGGAGCTCATGATTCTAGGTGTTTGTCAGATTAGGGTCTGCTGACAATCAACTGAGAGGTAAGATCTAGGGTCATTGTCCTGATGGAAGGATAGGATAAGAGTTTAACGTCAAAGAAACATTGTCCTGAGGCTAAGGTTTTAACATTGAAGGGCTATTGTCTAGGTACATTAACATGGCCTTTGGTCTCAGGAAGGCCTCAGAGACTATTATCCTTTTGTTTACTTGAGGATACTGTATATAAAGCAAGGTACTCAGAAGAAACTGGAGAGAACATCAAACCAGATCGTCTCTCCATGCTGCATGAATAGAAGAAACCTGATTTATTACACTATTGGCACTATTGTCATTTTTAAGAGAACTAGAATTCATAGTAGAAAATAATAATAATAATAATAGAAAATTATCTGACAGTGTGTCCCCCACCGATATAGTAGAGGTTGCAGACATTATGTAATCATGGTGCATTAGCTTTTTGAAGAACCTTGCTGCATATATTTACATATTAATGAGGGAAATTGTAGATATTTTGCACCCCAAGTGCCTCTTGTTTGTATTCTGTTCAGTGTTGATAAGTGCTACCTAGAATTTATCAAGTGCATTAGCATTCATGAGCTATGTGTTCCCTCAGCTGAAAAGTGATGAGTTTGAATGGGGTTTTGGTTAAAATGGCTGAAATATAATGTCCTTGTTTAAATACAAGCTTAAGGCAGTTCAATGTTTCACTCTGTTAGATCAACCATTGAATGTTCCATTTATTTATTTTATTATTTTTTGCAATAATTAAGCGCTTAGCTAACAGATGCTGTAGAAATGGATCAGTGGGTTTGTCATAGAATCCTCAAGTCAAATGTATGATGTTATAATTGTAGTTTCCTTAAAATTGTCAGTTTGTAAGTTACTTAATATGTTACCCTGAAGATGAGATGGCTTTCAGCATGCAGGAAGAACATGACAGGTTAGCTTCACACTTGCTATTATTGATATTAATTACAAAAAACATTCAATTTCAATCATCCGTTATCATGATGTATTCAATTGTCATTGTCATTCCCACCACATCGCAGTCCAGAGTGACAGATTTAAATTGATTGGACAAAACAAACTAAAGGAGTAATAAACAATGCACAGTGAATAAAAGTCCTCAAAGTATACATCTTGTGCATGCACACTCTTAATTTCTCATTGTTTGAAGTAGAACCAGATATATTGATAGAATAGAATAGAATACACTTTATTGTCCCCGAGGGGAAATTTGTCTTGGGCACAGTGCCACATCCGTTGCTTCACAACACAGACAATATGTAACATAAAAACATTCTCAAGTTAAATACAGTCAAATAAAGTGAAATAAAATAAAATCAACATAAAAGTGAGATCAGCACAGCGTCCTGAGACACAAGGACACAAAAGCACAAAAGACAAAGAGGACACACATGACAGCACAGAAAGCACAACATCCTGAGAATTAACTGTAATAATTAAAGTGCGAAATGCTAAAATAGCTGAGGTATTTACTACACCCCTGCTCTGCTGGACTAAAATGTACTATTGGAGTTCAGCAGCTTAACAGAAGTTGGAATAAATGATAACTTTAGTCTGTTTGTTTTACATCTTGGCACACGGAATCTTCTGCCTGATGGCAGAAGTTCATATTCAGGGAAGAGAGGATGTAGAGAGTCTGCGGTGATTCTTTCAGCTTGTTTTCTGACTACTTGCTCATACAAGCTCTGTATGGGCTTGTACTCTTTCCTCCCTATTATCCTCATAGCTGCCTTGTGTGTGCTGACCAGCCTGCTTTTTAGCTGCACTGTTAGGTTGCCAAACCATGCTGTAATTCCATATCTAATAATGCTCTCCAGAATCGCCCGGTAGAACATAAGCATGATCTGGCTACGGTATACAATGTAAAAAGTATGGGTGATACCACAGAACCTTGTGGGACCCCCATACTGCTATGTTTAACCTCTGAAAGCGTGCCGTTAACTTTCACCTGTTGTGTCCTATTAATCAAAAAGGAATAAAACCATTTAACCAGGGCAGTATTGACATGCATATTATTCAATTTCTTTAAAAGCAGATAAGGTTGCACAGTATTAAATGCTGAACTAAAATCAGCAAATAATATTCTGGAATAGGCTTTTGTATCCTCAAGGTGTTTAGAAGTAAGATGCGAAATGCAGAGGATGGCATCTTCAGTACTGCGTTTATGTTTATAGGCAAATTGCCACCGCGTGTCCAATACCGGCTCAACCTCTGCCTTAAGCTGGGACACTACAATTTTCTCAAGGCATTTCATTACAATAGGGGTCAAAGCTATGGGGCGAAAAGTCATTATTCACTGAGGCGGAGGGCTTTTTAGGAACTGGTGTTACAATGGATTTCTTCCATAAAGCTGGAACAGTGTGCGTGTCCAGAGACCGTTGGAATATGGGACACCATGCTGGTGTTGGAGTTCCTCTGCACAGTTTTTAAGCAGAAAAGCTGGTAGTCCATCTGGGCCTGTTGACTTATTGGTGCACACCTTTTTAAAGAGGTACGCGAACGCTGGCTGGATCCACTTCCAGCCAGCGGGTGTAATCATCATCGGGCATAGATTGCCGCACACTGTCCAGCTCCTGGGAGCAATGTTCTGACTCGAACCTCAGGAAAAGTCATTCAGCTCATTTGCCCTTTGTAATTCATCCACTGCAATGATTGTTTGTTTTGGAGGGTTCATATTAGTGACCGATTTCATAGTAGCCCACAGTTTTTGGTATTTGATGTTTGTATACTATTTTCCATGGTTTGCCTATGTTGTTCTCTTGTATTTCTGAGGAGCTGTTTGAGCTCTTTTGAACAACTAACAATGCTGCCTTATCTTTGTTTCTAAAGGCTTGCTTTTCCGGATTTATGCAATTTTTAATCTCTCTTTTGTAATGTAGGTTTTATTGTTGGGGTAAACAATAATATTTTTCTTATCTACCACATTGTCAGAGCAGAATTTTATATAATCAGTTATTGTTTCAGTAGCATCATCAAGCTCTAGTGCATGAAATATAGACCAGTCTGTACACATAAAACACCTTTTTAAAGTCTCAACAGAGTCGTCTGTCCACACATTAACAATCTTATGTTCTGGTTTATTAGACTTAAAAACAGATTTATAAGAAGGGATTAGGTGTATTGTATTGTGGTCTGAGTTAGAGAGAGGTGGTTTTGGCTTGCGGAATATGCATTCTTAATATTTCCATAGCATTTATCTAAAATCTTATTATTTCGGTATGGCATCTTACATATTGTTCGAAGCCTGGTAAAACAGCCTCTGGCTTACAGTGGTTAAAATCACCTAAAAAGAAGATCGGAGCTCGGGTGCGCTTGCAGCTGTTCATGCGCACTCTGCTATACATGTAGCAGCTTTACTTGCATTGGCGCTGGGGGGACATAAACAGCAACTATAATAACACTGCCAAACTCCCCTTTGGGAGGTAGTGTGGTCTCAAGGATAGACAAAGTAGTTCTATATCCGGACTGCATGTGATGTCTCTTACTGTATACTGTCTGCACCATTTGTCACTCACGTAGATGCACAAGCCTCCTCCGCCTCTTGCCGGGACGTTTCTGAGGAGCGGTCGGCTCGCGACAAGTGAGCAACCGTCCAGATTGAGCAGAGAATCAGGGACTCGCTGGTGAAGCTGAGGCCTCGGTAAACACAAGAAGGTTTGATTCCCGAATTCAAAACAGTTTCTGTGGTTGATTCGGAGTTCATCCATCTTGGGCATCAACGACCGCTGCGTGCTCAGGATTATTGATGGTAGTGGTGGTTTACTGGCACGCCGGCGGAGACGTCTCTGACGCCTGTTCTCGCTGCGCCGCGGTCGTGTGGCTCGGATGACAGCCGGCAGATGATCCGGGGGTGTAGCTTGGAATGATCGGAGAGACAACAGCGTATCTCTGGAGTATATACGTCGTAGTCCATATTCCCACTGTGTTGCGGGGCATGGAACTAAAAGATCACTAATGATCATCAGAGCCAGCAGCAGACCGGCTAAGTGTAGGCTTGATGCGGTTAATCATGTGGATAAACCATGTTTGCCTCAACAACATCATTATAGCTCTTGACACTATGAGCAGTGCATTGTACACCAGAAACCTAAGTTTAACCCAGACAATATCTGAATATTTTCCACTGCTTCAGTGTCTTTCTTTTAATCTACCGTATTTTCGGCACTATAAGGCGCACTTAAAAGCCTTTAATTTTCTCAAAAAACGACAGTGCGCCTTATAATCCGGAGCACCTTATATATGGATCAACCTCTCGGATCACTGCCCCGTTGACGGGACACTGCGTCGCTGTAACCTCGATAAAACTTCCACTCATTCGCGTTTTTATAACTTTAAAGCATTAAATATTCAAAATATACAGCCATGCGACACACCAATTGAAAGCTTAGCCTCTAATGATTAATTTAAGCCCACATACAAAGCATACGATGATTTATAGCAGTTACACAACTGTTACAAAGTAAACAATTTACAATAAAACAATTTAGCCATAATCTGCGCAGCTGTCGAGAGTGCATCCATACCTGATTTCGTTGTCCTTTCAGCAACAAAGTGGTATTTTGGCCAAAACTTGATTTTCATAAATCCACAAAAGTCCAAGGAAATGTAATATCCAAGCTTTATATTCCAAAACGATCTGTTCGCCTCACAATGTTGAAGTTTCTGGCCGAATCACAACGGAAAAACGCGTTTTCCATTTCCGCACTTGTCATCGTCGCTAGCTTCTCTGCCCAGCTTACTACATGATCGATGTGGGCGTCATCGTATTCCCTAGCTTCTAAGCTTTCGATTTGTAGCTCATATGAGCCAATCCGTTCAGGTTTGCCTCTGATATGGCCAATGGAAGCGGACAAGCCGATGACAACATGTCAGGGACCACGTTGAGACGATTGCCATTTTCCGGACCACTTAGATTTAAATGCTATAAGGAGGGATTGAACGGAGTTGTCAGAACGCTTCATAAAGTTTGACTTTATCTGACTGTTTTGTTGACGTTCCCTTTAGCACAGCTCCATCTAGTGGATGCATAACGCAACCCCAGTCAAACGTTTGACTACAGTATCTTCTATTCTATGCGCCTTATAATCCGGTGCACCCTACAGTGCCTTGCGAAAGTATTCGGCCCCCTTGAACTTTTCGACCTTTTGCCACATTTCAGGCCTCAAACATAAAGATATAAAACTGTAATTTTTTGTGAAGAATCAACAACAAGTGGGACACAATCATGAAGTGGAACGAAATTTATTGGATATTTCAAACCTTTTAAACAAATACAAAACTGAAATATTGGGCGTGCAAAATTATTCAGCCCCCTTAAGTTAATACTTTGCGCGCGCCACCTTTTCGCGCCATTACAGCTGTAAGTCGCTTGGGGTATGTCTCTATCAGTTTTGCACATCGAGAGACTGACATTTTTGCCCATTCCTCCTTGCAAAACAGCTCGAGCTCAGTGAGGTTGGATGGAGAGCGTTTGTGAACAGCAGTTTTCAGTTCTTTCCACAGATTCTCGGTTGGATTCAATTCTGGACTTTGACTTGGCCATTCTAACACCTGGATATGTTTATTTGTGAACCATTCCATTGTAGATTTTGCTTTATGTTTTGGATCATTGTCTTGTTGGAAGACAAATCTCCGTCCCAGTCTCAGGTCTTTTGCAGACTCCATCAGGTTTTCTTCCAGAATGGTCCTGTATTTGGCTCCATCCATCTTCCCATCAATTTTAACCATCTTCCCTGTCCCTGCTGAAGAAAAACAGACCCAAACCGTGATGCTGCCACCACCATGTTTGACAGTGGGGATGGTGTGTTCAGGGTGATGAGCTGTGTTGCTTTTACGCCAAACATAACGTTTTGCATTGTTGCCAAAAAGTTCGATTTTGGTTTCATCTGACCACAGCACCTTCTTCCACATGTTTGGTGTGTCTCCCAGGTGGCTTTTGGCAAACTTTAAACAACACTTTTTATGGATATCTTTAAGAAATGGCTTTCTTCTTGCCACTCTTCCATAAAGGCCAGATTTGTGCAGTATACGACTGATTGTTGTCCTATGGACAGAGTCTCCCACCTCAGCTGTAGATCTCTGCAGTTCATCCAGAGGGATCATGGGCCTCTTGGCTGCATCTCTGATCAGTCTTCTCATTGTATGAGCTGAAAGTTTAGAGGGACGGCCGGGTCTTCGTAGATTTGTAGTGGTCTGATACTCCTTCCATTTCAATATTATCGCTTGCACAGTGCTCCTTGGGATGTTTAAAGCTTGGGAAATCTTTTTGTATCAAAATCCGGCTTTAAACTTCTCCAGTATCTTGGACCTGCCTTGTGTGTTCCTTGTTCTTCATGATGCTCTCTGCGCTTTAAACGGACCTCTGAGACTATCACAGAACAGATGCATTTATACGGAGACTTGATTACACACAGCTGGATTCTATTTATCATCATTAGTCATTTAGGTCAACATTGGATCATTCAGAGATCCTCACTGAACTTCTGGAGAGAGTTTGCTGCACTGAAAGTAAAGGGGCTGAATAATTTTGCACGCCCACTTTTTCAGTTTTTTATTTGTTAAAAAAGTTTGAAATAGCCAATGAATTTCGTTCCACTTCATAATTGGGACCCACTTGTTGTTGATTCTTCACAAAAAATTACAGTTTTATATCTTTATGTTTGAGGCCTGAAATGTGGCAAAAGGTCGAAACGTTCAAGGGGGCCGAATACTTTCGCAAGGCACTGTATATAAGAATAAAGTTCTAAAATAGTCCATTCATTGAAGGTGCGCCTTATAATCCGGTGCGCCTTATAGTGCGGAAAATACGGTATTTAGAAAACTTTTTGCTATGATCAAATTAAAACAGTATGTCTTTACTTTTACTTACATCAACAGGGGCAGAGCTAAATAAAGCCTCCACCATGTAAATAACTCATCACAATAACTGGCCAGATGAGGAAATGCAAAATTTCAAAACAAATAAAGGAAAGAAGTGTATTTTGCAGCAATATATTATGGAAACCATTATCTCAGTTTACTAAGGGACCGTTCGGTATTTATGGAATAGACCACCGGAGGAAAATAGGGGAGGGTCATGTCTTTTTTATTCTTTGTTGATGGGAGGGTCATCCAAATTTTTTTTAGTCTACGGGGGAGGGTTACCCAACTTTTGTATTCATGAGAACAGCAAAATTTCAAAGTGACTTGTTTGGTGCATATTTATCCATGTAGCTCTCTCAGTCTCGGCCCCCTATCGCTAGCAGATGGGTCCCTCCCTGTTTAGTCAGCCAGACAATTTGAGCTGTAGCTTTAGAGACCGTGGGATTTCCCAAACTGAATAAATCCTGCTCGCACATATAAACACAACTGCTTTGCTAGCTCAGTCATGTTGTAACTAAGACATCTGCTGAAAAAATGCCATACTACTTTAGCATGATTGCCATACTATTTAGTTCAAAAACATCCAAAACACCGTACGAAAACATAGCGTACCAGACGCAAGCTCTCCAAGGGTCTCCAGGCTGCAGCCATACCCGACTCAAATATCCTTTCGGACCCGGTGATTATTTGTGAAATTGTGCAAACGACAGCCTTTTCAAGGCACTTGAGAAGGAAGAAGTGGTAGCATGCAAGCTCCCAAATTGACACTCGTCTGAGAAATGGAGTTTTGGATAATGTTCAGCTTCGGCAGCTTTACCTATGCTAAAATATACAATGACTGAGGAAGCCTAGTGACGAGTCCATAGCAACCAGTGTTGAATGTCTTATTACCCAGTGTGCTGTGTTGAATGGTCTCAATGTTTTATGGTTTTATTTCATGTGAATACTAGTTTACTAGATGAGTAACTTAGTATTTGAAGTAATGCAGTAATGCTGGAAGTTAGTTTCCATGCTTATTGTGTCTCCACAACAACGTTGGTGAGTAAATCTACTGAAATGGCCACTACACCATAACAGAGGAGTGTGATGCGTAAGATGAGAATGCAGAGGTTTAGTCTCGTATGTCATGGCTGTAGAAAAACAATGGGCATCTGTGCATCTTTGCCAAGCGCAAACCAGTACAGAAGGCATCAATAAATTGTTGGGGAGGGTCATCCCTTTTTTCCCCAATCATTTTGGAGGGTCATCCAAAATGTATTGCTGGTGAAGGGAGGGTCAGGTCTATTTTGACTAAACATCCCAAAACTCCTCGAGTGGCCCCTGAAATAAATAACAAACAGTCCCTAAGTCTCTAATCACTGTCTTGTGGGAATGATAAAATGACTGAGAGGATGGTGTTTTAATATTGCTCAATGGTGATTTAAGCCTCCAATGTCTCCTTCCAGGCAGCGCTGCGACCATTGACCCTGCAACCCAAACCTAACCATAACCATAACCATTGCCTAATACTAGTGCCTTCCAGGCAGCGCTGCCTGGAGACGTTGGGGGCTTAAAACACAGGTAAACTTTAATATTTGTGGAGTATTGTTCTTTATTGGAATCATCACTATTGAATTTTCATAAATTTCTTGGCGATACAGCCTTAACTGTCAATATGTCAGCTGTTTAGCCTTTTTGAGAGTGACCTATGGCCTAAATTGCTCCATTCAGTGGATAGACATGTTTCACCCAGACTAAAGGCCGTTTTATGGTCCTGTGGAGACTCCACGCAGAGCTTTCGCCGTAGCCTCCGTAACTGGCCTGTTGTTTATACGTGTGTGTGTGTGTGTGTGTGTGTGTGTGTGTTAGTAGAGTGAGGGAGAAGTGAGGGAGAAGTGAGAGAGTGACAGCGATTAGCTTCGGAGCGAGTAGCGACTCTAGAGTCCTAGTGAGAGAAACAAAGTGTCTCCCCTGTTCTGTCTGACCAAGGTGAGATATCTTTAGCAGGAAAAGTGAACATCTCCTTGATTTCATGTTTATGGAGAAGGAGAACCAGGAAATGAGTCGGGGGAAATGGAACGCTACCAAGCCACGGCCGAGCGATGTGCATCGCTGTGACGTGTAGTCAAATTTTTCGAGAGGTGCACATCAGGCTACGGGCGTAGGGTCCAGCGTAGACGCAGAGGGGTCTGCGAGGGTCTGCGGGGCTACGCCGTCGATTCGATGCACAACCATAAAAAGGCCTTAAAGATGAATTATCATGCTGATCTTGAATTTTACCTGAGTTTACAGTGTGTCACTAAATACTTTGTAGTGACACACTGTAACTGCATAGTTGTTTCAGAGGACAATTCAGTAAAAGTCATGGCAGGTCGAAATATCCAGATATAAATAAGAATGTTTGCAATCTCACCACATCAAATGTATGCAACATTACATGAAGAAGAAGAAGAACCATACATTTTGACTTTTTTAAATATCTTTTTCAGCTCTTGTGCCACGTCTATAACGTGCACAGTGTCTATCTGCCGGTCTCAAAGTTAATTGTACACAGAGGGAAAGTTGTAAAGCCAAAGTTATATTCTGTACGGAAGTGTTGTGTTGTGGTTCTGGTGTCATAGAAGCAGAATTAGGAAATGTCCAGAAAAAATGATCTCTTTAAAATTAGTGAAAACATTTAACATTTTGTTTTGGACAACTTGTGGCCTCAGTTATGCTTACTCAATAACTATATATACAGCTGCAATAAATTAAACTATAGAGTTAACGTCAAATGTAATAAAAACATGGTTTGTGCATAATTTTGTACACGTTTATGGAATTACTGTTGACAGATTAAATATTTTTTGGAAACTTGTAATCTTGATAAAAGACAAGAATAGAATTAGAAATAATAGAATAGAGTACACTGTGGGTTTCATCTATAATATAATATAGAGTACTTTTATGCTTCATCAAGCCTAACCAGTCCTTATTTGACACTTTTGCTAGTTGTTCCTAGTAGGCCTGTTTGTTCATTTAAAAAAAATTCCAAAACAGTTGTTGCAGTGCAGAATACAAAGGCTGTTACTGTGAATGATGGTCGATTACTGAGGTCTTCTACAGGGCACTGGGGGCTTGTCAGTATTCCCAAGGCCAGTCCCCTTGCCATGTGACATCACATGCTTTCATGTGATACGCTGATCTGCTGCGAATCTGGAAACCTTCCATTTGAAATTCCAATTTAATGGAATTTGTGCTCCAGAACAGAAAATTAAGTCAGCAGTCGTGTGAGGAGGTATGCAGATACAGCCAGCAGAGCTACAGTCATGCTTGGAGAAAACACAAGATGACTGGAAGGAAACCGTTTGGCCCAGTTACATTTGGTAAGATGAGAATGACCATATATGTATATTACAGAAGCTTAACAAGTAAATACTTCTTGAAGATATTAACCTAGCACTCCTCTACGTATTATATTGTTATTATTTTGGTGTAAGTATGTTTGGGTCAGAGCAGCACCTTAACGGCAGAAATGTGAACTTGTAAAAGTGAACACTAAGTGTAATTGGGTCTGTTCTGTAAAAGGGGTGTGTATCTTCAATGGTGAATAGAGAGAAATGTGAGGTGTGTGTTTTATGTTGAGACCTACTGCTTATTGTCAGTTACATTTGGTGGAACACGTGGTTGTGGCAGATTAGCATACTAGCTTGGAGGCATTCTACAAAGGAACCCTAGTTGATTTTGCTTATTGAGATGGGCGTTCGAATAACCTGATTGTCTAGATGTCACTAAGTTGTTATTTTAGGCTTTTTTGAGGGTGTTTTGGCTTTGGATTTTTTTCTTGTATCTTACTGTACTTGTATCATAGTTCCATTACATTGAACCTAAGATAATGACTAATGTGATTTTAAACTTGGTTAATTAGCACAACACCGATAAAACTCCAAACAAACTTGGGCATAATCATCACTAAACTGTTTTTGTAAACTGTTTGTTTATCCCTCTATGCCGGTGACAGCCGTGGCCGGAGGCATTATGATTTGGGTCTGTCCGTACCATTCTCGTGAACGCGATATCTCAGTAGTAGGGGTTGGTATCGTTTGGGGTTTTCTGATACGGAATGGCTTGTTTATTGCTAAGGCCACATTGTCAGATTTAAATATTTGATTTAGAATGTAAGAACAATAACTTATTTGACCAGTCAATTGCTGTTAAACAACAAAAACAATCAGAATCAGAAATACTGTAATAATCCCAGGGGGAAATTATTTCCAAGAACCACTATATGGCAGAAGGGGACTTTACAACAGCTTGAGTTTCTTGAAGTGCAGCTGAATGCACCATGAGATTACGAGGTGCACTTGAATGCACCATGAAGTCCCGTCTGTGTTGTTTCTTCGACATCTCTAACTCTGGCAGTGGTCATCATGTCTTGAAAAGTGCAGCTAAGCTACACTGTGTCTTGAGCTGCAGACTGTTTCACATCCCAATGTTGGAATCCTTTCGAGTGAAATAGGCACACTGACCGTTTAGCTTTAAGCAGTTTAACCATGTTTAAGCCAGCTACTAGCTAATGGTATTCTCACGTTACCTGCAGCTAAGTGTAATATTAACTATCATCACATACAGTAAAGCTCCTGTTGCCTGTAACATCCATTTCAGAGCACCAGAGGGTAGCACAGACATTTAAGTGGCACAGAAATGAGGCACCAAAATCTACATTGCCATTTGGTCCGATAGATACGGGTTGTATAGGGGTTTCGGTATCGAACCCTACTCGGTAACGCCTTGAGAGAATTTCTTCAAATTTGGCACAAATGTCTACTTGGACTCAAAGATGAACTGATTAGATTGTGGTGGTCAAAGGTCAAGATCACTGTGACCTCACATAAAAAGTTTTTCGCATAACTCAAGAATTTATACACTAATTATGACATAATCTAACACAAATGTCTAATAGGATAAAATGATGAAGTGATGATATTTTATACCCAAATGGTCAAAGGTCAAATTCACTGTGACATCATAATGTTCGGAAAAAACACTTTTCTGGTCATTGTTCAACTCAAACTCAAGAACAGAAAGGGGGATTGAGGCCATATTTTACATTTTGGTCTGATACTGAATTGGTGACACTAATCCTTGGTGCCCACCTTGAAACTGTGGTGATTGTATAGATTGTTTGCTGCCAGGTTGAGGAAGAAGCATCCACGTTTCGCCAAAGAATACACTTAATACCTTTTTTATTAAATTCCTTCAAAGTCTTCAATACATCTGTTATGTGTCTGAACCTACAGACATTGATGCACTGTGAACTGCAACTTGACTGGCTGGCGGAGGCATACAACTGCAAGGCAGTCATTCTATTTTTTTCCTTTTCTTTTTCATATATATTTGACGATTACCCTGTCATCTCAACATACTGTGGCAAAATATATAATTTTTAGAAACCAAGTGAGCATTGAATTATCTGAACAGACAAAACAAGTGATGTAGTATATCTGTAGGTTTTATTTAATACTCGGAGGTAAACTATAAACTTGCATAACCTCAGTTTGCTACCTTTTTATAAATCTGTTTGGGGTTATTTTCACTGCCAAAGTGTCTCTATTAAGAGTTAAAGCAGTAGAAACAAAGTATGGGACTTGATATTTATAAGGTGGTGGTTTGGCCATTAAAGTCTATGAAGATGATTTCACAACTTAATTTTTATTTATAGTATTAAATAAAAAAATCATGCATCTACCCAGAAATGGCAACCTATTGGTTTCTCTTATGAAGGACAACCTCATAATCCCACATAGTAGCTTTAAGTGTGTATACAGATTTGATTGTGCCACACAGCCTTAATATGTTTTATCTTTAATGTTGTAGCTCAGACATGAGTGGGGCCAGTAACACACTGGCAAGAGAGTTCCTGACTGATGTACATCAGCTATGCAGCGCGGTGGCCCAGAGAGCAGAGGCACGGGAGGAAGATGAGGAGGAGAGCCACATGGTGGCACTGGGAGAGTACCTGGTCAGGGGACGGGGCTTCCTGTTGCTCTGCACCCTGGACTCCATCATTGACCAGGTGAGGATGTTCAAGGCCACAAATTAATAATCATGAAAAGAAAACATCCATACTGATTCATTCATACATTGAAGATCAGCATTCTTCCCCTTGAGGCCACTTGATACAGCGTGTGCATTTAAACTGTAGTTTCCGCAATGGGGGTTGCAGCCATTGCAAAGTTATGTAAATGCTACTACTGTAGTTTAGCTCAGTAATATTCACACAAAGCTTTAGGCCACTGCTTTAAGTTTTAAATTCCGCCTCATATTGTTCAATTAATCTATTCAACTTTTTTCATGCAGCTGTTTAATACTGCAATCTCTTTTCATCAAAAGGAAATTGCATGTTGTGTTAAAAAATAAATAAAATAAACATTGTTTAAAAAAGGAAATTGCAATAGAGATACAGTATAAAGAAACCAAGATTATTTGAACATAACATCAGACAGACATCAGATGGTAAGATTAAAGGGGTATTGAATGACCACAGTGCAATAAAACCCATCAATAAAAATAAAGAGGATACTGTATATTTTATGTTTTCAGTTTTCACTGGAGTTTAAACTTCACTTCATCATTATTTCAATGCCCTGCTGGCAATTGTTTTTCACATTAGGAGATGCTTTTATTTCTGTGACTGTATCTTAACTCAGAACACCCGTTTTGATTTCCAGACACTGTACACTACCCAATTATTATACGACCACATGGACAATGTTGTCTTTATATTTGTTTAGTGGCCTATGAGACTGTCTCTCTACATCTGTGGCTGGTGTTACTAAAACAGCTTGCAGGGTGGCGATATCTGTAGAGGAAATGAGCTCTGCAGTGCCCACACGTTTGATTTTCTGATTGATTGCAGAAAGTTGGTCGCTTCCTTCTGCTGCTGTTGCACACAGGATGTTGATGCTTATATGCATATTCATTTAGAACAGTTGACAGCGCCATCATAACTCTCAGCATAGAGAATGATTTCTATCATACAATACACAAAATATACTGTATATATGTATATAATTACTGTCGTTTAAAATGGATTTTACATATATGGTTTCAACTTTGTTTGGCACAATATTGGTGGAAATACTATTCCATATAGGGCAAAGGTAGCCACTCTGTTGGTTATCTCCTATGTACGACAGTGAGTTGTGAGCACTTTATTTAGATCTTCATGCTAAATGATAGGCATGGCCTCACAGAAGCAGGTATTGCTTGCTCTGTTACCTGGCTCAGCCCAGTTTCTCCTCTGCCTACACATTGATGTACTGTCCTGAAGACTTCACCAGCACATAAAAGGTCAGAAACCATGACAAAGTTGTGACATCTGTGCATTGCAGTTTGACATTTTTCTTCAATGGTTCCCTGTGTCAGACATTGTGCCGCTGCTGAGTCGGACGTCAACTTACGTAAAACATAATGGTTTAATAAGTATTTAAGTGCTTTGATGCTGATCGTGTGAAATTCAATAAATAAGCAGGCTAAATACTCACAAATGTCAGTGCTACAGTTTATCACGGCCATATGTACTCAGAACAGTATTTGGACAAGGAATCCCTCAGCCATGGTTGCCTTTTGACATAATGTAAATAGTGATTTGTCCTTAAAAGGGTCTCTCGGCTCCAAAGCGAAAGATATGATCACTAAGTTCAGTTATTTTCATGCCAAAACAGTTATTTAAAAAAGAAAAAGTTTATAATCCTCTGACATGAAGTAACAAATGCATTATTGTATGAAATATTATAACGTGATGAATGCGACCCAGTGTGTCAGCATCCCTGGGGCCTCGAATTGTTCTCATCTGTCAGCTAATTTCACACACGTTCATTATATTTTCTCTTTTAATGGGAGCCTTCAGTGAAGAAATGTAATGCATTCATGTGCTAGTGTGTTATCACAAGCCGTGTGCATCAGCTGTGGCCTGGATGGAGTCAGGACTTTAGTAACAATCAGAGAAAGACTTTATAAACATTTATTTATGTGGTATGTAATAACTTGTGGTTTGAAAAACATGGTTTCATATTATAAATCTTGTGTTTTAATTAAGCTTTTAAATTCTCCCATCCTGTGCCACGGAGTCTTGGTTTCTGTGTTTCGTTCTGACACTGTTGACAGTGTCAGAACGAATGACAAAACGCAACATAAAATCAAATGGTCCATATGTGTTTTTTTTTTTTTTTTGGTAGATGTCACGTATGTATATTTATATATATTTTTTCAACTGACCAAGTGTTAAATGTCAGGCAACTGTCATCTCTGGGTACATCATCAACTGAATAATTCAAATGGCAAATGCTAAGTTACAACCACCAGATGAAAAGCGGTATAACTTACAGTCCAAGGTGGTTAGAGTTGAAGCTGCCAAACTAGGTATGAGGTCATTTGTGTTACAGTGAGCACTGACAGGTTTATTTTTATACTGTATAATGTCCTGCTCAATATGTAGTAAAACAAATCCAAGCGACCCGGATCAATTGTTTGTATTTTTATGTTGAAAAATGACTATTGGAGCATCTTTATATGAATAAATGGTAACAGTGCACGTCACATAAACGCAGTGTCGCCAGTTCAATTCCAGCTGGTGACCTTTGTTGCATGTCATACCTCTCTTTCCCCGTTTCGTGACTCTCTTCTTGCCTTTTTTAAAAATAATAAAGACAATGGGCCCTTGCACCCAGTACAGCGCAAAGCCCGACGCAAGTGTCTTTGCTATTTTAAGACCGTCCGGCACCCACGTCGGTTAAATAGCAAATGCACCTGCACCCATCTTTGCGCCTATGGGCGTGCTGGTCTTACAGGGAGGTGTGTTCAGGTGCATTCTTGGCGTATTGCCATCTTGAGGCAGCGGGAAGTGATCGCGCCATTGAACAACAAAAACCTGGTCTAAAGTCAATAGCGCAGCATTTCATTGTTATTTTAACAGGCTTATGCACAGCACACGCACACTATGCCTGTTACACACACACACGGAAGCGCAACAGCACACAAACATGCAAAATATTACAAATAAAAATATTACAATGCAAATCCGCCATCATATGAGCAATGTGCCAAGGTACAAACGTGCCTGGCTTTTAAAGGGAATGGGAGATGACACGCTGATTGGGTTATTGCATGTTACACCCAAAACACACCTATTAATTAATGGAGACACTAAGTACAACCCTTTTGAACCATGCGACCGGCGCAAGGACCCTTTTTTCCGCCGTCAAACTAGCAAAAGTGGATTTGGACACGCCCTAAACGCACCTGTGCAATGCGCTTCACGCCGTGCGCTTAAATTGTTCAAATAGGGCCCCAGAAGTCAATATATCGCTATCAGATACAGATATCAGTTCAATATCACGTTCACATTGGTTGGGCTATAATTTGAGTATCCAAAAACTATAATTAAATAGAAGTAAAAGGTATTCATGAAAAAAGCAAGAGGGTATCTTAAAAATACATTGATTAGTAAGTCAATGTCTGTCATTTCTGGCAGCCGTTGGCTATGCATAAACAACACCAAAGTGACAGACCCATTACCATCAATAAACTGCACAACATGTAATGCTTCAATGCAGTGAAATTCAGTGTGTATTATACAGTTAAAGGAGAATTCGGGTCGATTTCACCACATAGCTCTGTTGTTTGTAAATTCGGAGTGCTGTCAGTAGCGAGAAAAACGAAAAAAATCGGTACTGCCTACACCGTGTTATCCTCCTGCTAGCGGTAACACCCAGGAGACTGAAACAGGGCATGTTTTAAACATGCAGGGGTCACCAACGCGGTGCCCGCGGGCACCAGGTAGCCCCAGAGGACCACATGAGTAGCCCTCAGGCCTGTTCTAAAACTGAAAATTGAATATTGATATTAACTGTTTCCCACCTTGTTAAGTCATTGTTGATAATTATTGAGAGAAATCATTAACGTGATCAGTGTCTTCACATAGATGAGCGTCATTAATCATTAATAATCATATATAACTAAAGGCAAACTGAGCACATTTGTTATTTCAGAAGAGTGTATCAAACTGGTAGCCCTTCATATGACTCAATACCCATGAAGTAGCTCTCAGTTTAGAAAAGGTTGGTGACCCCTGTAAACGTGCTTTTAGCCTCTTAACATGTTCGAAATTTCATTAAAAGTGCCTACCCATGTGGAGTGATTCTTTCCAAGTGAACACAGTGAATCTGACTGCAGTAGATGTGAAAGAAATGCATGGAAGTTGTGCTAATTCATACCTCTGTTTAGCTCTGGTGCTGAGACACGTGCTTAGACGAGTGCTTAGGGACCGTCTACAAACTACAACACCAAAAAGAGATACAACAAAAATATGTATTAATTTAATGATTAAATAAGGTAGTGTCTCCAAACTTACCTCAATTATAACTTGTCTCTTGCTAGTTGTACTACAGCACTTTTAAAAAATAAGCATATGCCTATTTTGGAAAATATTTTTGTATCTCTTTTTGGTGTTGTAGTTTGTAGACGGTCCCGAAGCACTGTCTTGCAGTATCAACACTGGAACTAAACAGAGCTGAATTAGACTTTCATGCATTTCATCTATCTACTGCAGTCAGATTCACTGTGTTCACTCGGAAGGAATCACTTCATATGGGTAGGCACTTTTAATGACATTTCGAACATGTTAAGAGGCTAAAAGCACGTTTTAAAAGTCTTTTTCAGTCTCCTGGGTGCTACCACTAGCAGGAGGATAACACGGTGAAGGCAGCACCGATTGTTTCCGTTTTTTTCTCGCTACTGACAGCGCTCCAAATTTACAAACAACAGAGCTACGTGTTAAAATCGACCGGAATTCTCCTTTTAAAAGAAAATATTGTATTGCACTGTAATACGGTTTTAACAGTCTTGTAAAATCAGCAAGCTGATCATTTTTAATTCGCACGGAAAGGAGTTTATTGATGTTTTTTTAATTAACACATGAAGGAGTTTGTTCTCTCTCTGTTGTGAGGTATGCCCTGAATAGACATGAGATCCCCGAGGTATTGGAAGTAAGGCTGTCATGTAGATGCTACATTGCTTCCTGACACATTTCACTGAAGACTAACTAACTAGCTAACTAAATGCACACAAATAAACAAAAAACTCCTGGGATAAAAGTTTTGGAAAAAAAGTTAAATACAAAGCAAATTCAGAGTAGATATATTCTCTCTTTTGAAAGTAGTGAAATGCAAAGGGACATTTGTTCTGAATATAGACAAGAGTTTATCTTGATGGGAGTGTCTACTTGTGACTTCAGAGTGTGACCAAAGGAAGAGGGGCAGGGGAAACTTTTTAGGTAACCTCAGTGTGTTTTGTTGCACTCTCAGGAATTGACCTGCCGGGAGGAGCTGCTCACTTTGCTGCTGTCTCTACTACCGCTGGTCTGGAAGATCCCTGTGCAGGAGGAAAAAGCCCCAGGTCAGTACCCACAAATACTTACTCTATTACTGATGTTAATATCAATGTTAGCAGCACAGCTGTAATGGCATGTGACTACCTCGTATTCCTGGTTTGTAACTAACGATTTCAATTACTTCCTTCCTTTTATGAGTGTGAAATTTGCTGCGCTTTACAGTTCTCTGTGATTTGCAAACTCTATAGTCCAATCGTTTGTAGAGACGAACTGAAAGGCACTCCAGATTACATTTCATGGGCCAGAAATGTTCTTCAGCTTTGTTTATTTATACAGTATATTTGCTTAATCTTCCATCTTTTACATCATCCTTTACCAATTATTAAGGCTAAGCCATTTTTCAGCATTAGCTTCGGTTTATGTGAAGGCAGTGGAATGTGTGCACATTGCTTTTGACTGTAAATGGTGTCTGTGGTGTTCTTATCACATTTTTATTATTAATATATTTTCTTTACTTAACAGTGTACTGCGCTCATTTTGAGATTGATGAATTTGATGTTAGTCATTGTAGTCAGTGTCTCCTTTATGTTAGTCTGGCTTAAGGCCCAGACACACCGAGCCGACAGCTGAACGTCGGCAGAAAAGGCAGTCGGACGGATCAGTCGGCTCCCCGAGGTCCAAAAAGTGCCTCGGAACACACTGAAGCGACGCCGACTTGAACGTATGTTCTGCACGTGTGCGAGACGTAAAACGTCTCCATAACAGCAGGCGGCGCAAATCTGTATTGTCGTGTCACGTGGGTCTGGTTTCTCCGGACTGTCATGGCGGCTTGTTCAGAATACAATTTCGTATTGTACTAAAATAGTTCACCGAAACGTGTTTCTGAAAACATTTTAAGCGAGAAATAGGCCATGCAGTTGATGAATCTGTCTTCGTTTCAGATCGACAAAGGTCAGTTTAAAAGATTTCCGTCAGATTTTGAGAGACTCTAGTCACGCCCATCCCGCTTGTTTCCGGGTTAGCACTCTACCAATCAGATGGGTCATTTGAGTCCGACTGCTGGCAGTGCCCGCCCTTCCGATTATACATGTCAAATCGGCCAAAATGAAGGCCGAAGGCCCCTCGGACGGACTACAGCATGGAACACACTGAACAGACTCGAGTCACTGACCTCGCCAGACTGTCAGACGGCCGATTATTGGCTCGGTGTGTCTGGGCCTTTACAGAACGTAGATTGCTGGGATAAAGCTAAGTCCAGTGAGGTTGTGATTGGGTTGTTTGTATCTTTTACCCAGAGTGTTTTTTTTTTTTCTCCACTATCCCAAAATAGATGAGCGGTGTAGCCAGACCATACTCCAGCACTGACACAGCGCTGGAGTATGGTCTGGCAATGCAAGACTAACTTAATGTTGAATTTTAGCGCTACAAACAGCCACACAACAGGAGAAGAGTAGTGTTTGCAGAGGCCTGTGACCTCAGGATGACACCGGTATTTAGTACATTACTGCTAATCCTATCTAACATGGAGCCTAGACATTTTTACTTTAATTAATTCTTAGTCACTGAGTGTGTTTAAAGAAACACAGAATGGCTGCTGACCTGCAGCTGAGCTTTATGTTACTTATCTTACTTTTTTTTGGATATCTTTAGAATTGTTTTTTGGAAATTAAAAATTCTAAATGGCTGGTGTTTGATATATGTTGCTTTTAAGCCTCAATACCTTAAATGTGACCTAGGCAGACATTAATCCAGTATGACATCAGTGTACAAGTTAGGTGGGACTCATAAATACCAGTATATGTCTAGAAGTACATTGGTTTGTAGGCTTTCATGTATGTTCAGAATGAAACCGAGATTTCTCTATGTTGACAGATTTCACCCTGCCGTCCCTACTGGAGGTATTCCTTAGCCGGGAGGTGAAGGCCGCGCCTCTCAGAGCAGGACAGAAGGCTGTGACAGATGAACAGAACTCTGGGAAGAGGTCCCGTATTGGCAGCGGCTCCTGGAAGTCGCGGAGGTCACGCAGGACAGCGCAGAGATACTCTGTAAAGGATGCTCGGAAGTCTCAGGTTTCTACCTCAGATTCAGAAGCCAACCCTGAAGACAAAGCTGTCCCAGGTCCCGGTGGTGCAAGGAGCCGACGGTCACATGGCTCCACCATCCGAGTAAGCTGTCAGCATCATCGTTCAGAGGCCTCACAGTTGAAATCCACCACCACTACAGAAACCATGAGTGCACCATACCCCCACCCCCGAGCCCCTGGGTCCCATACAGCGGACACCGAAACCCTGACTGACCCAGCTGCAATATCAATTTTCAACCGCATGGAAAACTCGCCCTTTGATCTCTGCCATGTGTTGCTTTCCCTGCTGGAGAAGGTTTGTAAATTTGACATGAGCATCAACCACAACCCTGGCCTGGCAGTCAGCGTCGTACCTACTCTCACTGAGATCTTGACTGAGTTTGGAGATTGCTGCAGTCCAGGGGGAGGGGGTGGAGGTGGAGGTGCAACGGGGGCAGAGGAGCTTGCTGGAGGCTGGACGGAAGAGCCCATTGCGCTGGTCCAGCGGATGCTTCTACGCACCATCCTGCACCTGATGTCAGTGGATGTGAGTCTAAATGAAACCCTCCCAGATAGCCTGAGACGCAGCCTGACAGACCTGCTGAGAGCCACCCTCAAAATTCGGAGCTGCTTGGACAGACAGAACGACCCCTTTGCTCCTCGGCCTAAGAAGACCCTGCAGGAGGTCCAGGATGACTTTTCATTCTCCCGCTATCGCCACAGGGCGCTACTGCTGCCAGAGCTTCTAGAGGGAGTACTACAAGTGCTGCTGGGTTGCCTACAGGCTTCCACACCCAACCCCTTTTTCTTTAGCCAGGCGCTGGAGCTGATCCATGAGTTTGTCCAGCACCGCGGCCTGGAGCTGTTTGAGGCCACAGTGCTGCGGCTGGAGGGACTTGGCAGGGCCAGGGATTCTGAAGTAGGAGGTGAAGCTTCAGAGAGGCTACGAGGTCTAATCGCAGGGGTCTTTAAGATCATCAGTGCTGTCAAGAAGGCAAAATCGGAGCAGCTGCATCAGTCTGTGTGTGCCAGACGCCGCCACCGTCGCTGTGAATATTCCCACTTCCTGCATCATCACCGAGACCTTTCAGGTTTGCCCGTCTCTGCTTTCAAGCAGACTGCCAGACGCAACCCCTTTGAAGAAGATGGGGAAGGCAAGGAAGAGATGGAGAGTGACACAGTGCGTTACCCCGAGCGCTGCTGCTGCCTTGCTGCCTATGCTCACCAATGTTTGCGGCTCTTGCAGCGACTGTCCCCCAGTGGGCCAGCTGTGTTGCAGGTACTGGCTGGGGTGCAGGCTGTTGGAATATGCTGTTGTATGGACCCCCGTTCTGTTGTAGGACCCCTACTACATGTCTTCCAAGCTCCAGGTCTGCGTAGTTACCAGTCTCATATTCTCAGTGTTCTGGGCCGACTGATCCTAGACCAGCTTGGTGGGGGGCAACCCTCAGAAAAAGCCAAACTGGCCTCCTGTAACATCTGCACTCTGGACAGCAGCCAGCTGCCAGGCCTGGAAGAGACACTGCAGCACGGGGAACCCTCAGCCATATCTACCAGTATGTGCTACCGCTCCCAGGGTATTCTGCCAAGTGGAGGGGGGGCAGAGGACATGCTGTGGAAGTGGGATGCTCTGGAGGCCTATCAGGAGCTAGTGTTTGGTGAGGACTGGCAGCTGAGCCAGCAGATAGCTGGCCATGTGTGCCACCTGACCCTGCGGGGCAATGCTATAGTGCAGTGGCAGCTCTACACACACATCTTTAACCCTGTGCTGCAGAGAGGGGTAGAGCTGGCCCACCATTCCCAACAGCTGGGGGTTTCCACTGTCTGTACTCAGGTCTGCAGCTATCACACGCAGTGCCTACCTGTGGAGGTACTGCTCATTTACCTGCAAACGTTACCTGCCCTTCTCAAATCAAGGTGAGTGGTTTTAGATCAGTTTAAAGTTGTGTTTTACTTAAGTCCAACTTTTCTTTGGTCGTCTTATCTTTTTTTAGTGGTTGTTTTAGTCAGTCCCTCCGAGCTTTCACTGTAGTATTGGACAGCATTTCAGTTTTCTACCAAAGATAGGTTTAATTTTTTAGGTAGAAAGATGTGTAGCTGCAAGCAGATTTCGGGTTAAGTCAATGTGCAGAAGCATCAATAATCTGTGTATGGGCTAATCTCTCATTACAATAAAGTGATCCAGATGGTTGGTAAATTTCTTACAAAAGAAATGGATGGCTCCTTTTTATAAAACGAATACAATCAAGCTCAAGGTAGACACCTAATCCACTTGGACATTGTTTGTCATTAGATCTGTCTCTTCAGGTCATTGCTAATTGATGCTCATCAATAATTTATTACAGCTCTGTGGACTGAGTGACAGATGAAAGATTATTGACTGTTTATATAATACTGTTACGAGTACAGTAGTCAGGCTAAAGCAGGTGCTTGTGGTTTTTGTCTAGATACATTTAACAAAATGCTGCCAAAATTGAATTGGTATGCATATTACTGTACTGTATTAATTAGGTTTTTAGTTTTGTTATATTGTCAGTTGAAAATTGAGTTCTCAGCTGTGAGGCAATTCAGAGACTGTGTGTGTGTGTGTGTGTGTGTGTGTGTGTGTGTGTGTGTGTGTGTGTGTGTGTGTGTGTGTGTGTGTGTGTGTGTGTGTGTGTGTGTGTGTGTGTGTGTGTGTGTGTGTGTGTGTGTGTGTTGGTTTAGGGATGGGCGATATGGCCTAAAATCCATATTGCGATATACATTGCAGCCTCTTGCGATAACAATATATATTGCGATATATAAATTTTAATAGAACCATTTCAGACCAGGTTACATAGACCCTAAGGAAAACCAAACTGCTAAACGTGCATTTATTGTTCAAAACTGTAATTATACAACATAATGTTGCAGATGAATAAAATTCAAGTACACTAGTTGCAGAGACTTTGACAAAGAAAGTGTCTGTTTAGTTAAGGAACAGACACTGTACTGGAAATACTTTCAGTATTAGGCAAAGATGTACAGATACTTTAAATAAAAACATATTTCAAACAAAGTTTCTTACCTGCAGCCTAATGTAACGCATTTGAGAGCACACGAGTCGGGACTTTTCCCGTGGGCCGGTCTGATAATAGTTATACATTACAAGTTGTTAGCAACACCATCTGGCGGCCTGGCGCGGCTGCCTGCTGGTCAGACGGTGCAGCCTCTGCTCAACCCATACGGCAGGGGCCGTAAACGTCCCGGTACATTTTTTGGTCCCACTCCGCCGCTGCGCACACGCGCACACGTACTCTGGGCTGTATGTTCAGCGGGGAAGTACAACGTCTGCAAACACCGGCTGCCAAGATTCCAATCGTCCGTTATATAGTGAATGGTCAGGCTGGTGAAAGGCTCCACGGTACGGCTCGACCACAGCTCCGTTGTAGCGGCTTAAATCCAAACCAAGTCCAAATAATTGATGTTGCACCGGTCTTTTTCACCAGCTCCTTGTTTCGCTTTTAGTCATGTTTACTCAAGATGACGATGACGCGTTGCAGCTCGTGGCTCTAAACTTCGCGGGTAGATTGCGTCATCAACATGATTTATCGCGATAGTGCAATATAATTAAAATCTCTATCATAGGCCAATTTTGTATCGTTTATATTGCATATCGTCTATATCGCCCATCCCTTGTGTGTGTGTGTGTGTGTGTGTGTGTGTGTGTGTGTGTGTGTGTGTGCGCGCGCGCCAGCATGACCTGTCTAGGTTGTTTACCGGCTCCTGCCCAGTACATGCTGGGACAGGTTGAGTCCCCATATGACCCTAAACAGGATCAGTGTGTATAGACGATGGATGGATGCTTTGAAGCAATCTGTCAGCAGATTGGTTTCCTTATTAAAATTCAGAGTATGTTGTTCTGCTCTGTGCAGGTTTGACTGGAATTCAAAGTCTTTACAGCTGTGATGTTTGTCCTCAAAATACACTTTAGAGACAATTTTACAGTGGGTACGGAAAGTATTCAGACCCCTTTAAATTTGTCACTCTTTGTTTCATTGCAGCCATTTGCTAAAATCAAGCTCAGGGCTCTGGCTGGGCCAGTCAAGAATGGTCACAGAGTTGTTTTCCGAAGCCACTCCTTTGTTATTTTAGCTGTGTGCTTGGGGTCATTGTCTTGTTGGAAGGTGAACCTTCGGCCCAGTCTGAGGTCCTGAGCACTCTGGATGAGGTTTTCTTCCAGGATATCTCTGTACTTGGCCGCATTCATCTTTCCTTCAATTGCAACCAGTCGCCCTTTCCCTGCAGCTGAAAAACACCCCCATAGCATGATTCTGCCACCACCATGTTGGGATTGTATTGGGCAGGTGATGAGCAGTGCCTGGTTTTCTCCACACATACCACTTAGAATTAATGCCAAAAAGTTCAATCTTGGTCTCATCAGACCAGAGAATCTTATTTTTCATAGTCTGGGAGTCCTTCATGTGTTTTTTGGCAAACTCTATGCGGGCTTTTATAGGTCTTGCACTGAGGAGAGGCTTCCGTCGGGCCACTCTGCCATAAAGCCCCGACTGGTGGAGGGCTGCAGTGATAGTTGACTTTGTGGAACTTTCTCCCATCTCCCTACTGCATCTCTGGAGCTCAGCCACAGTGATCTTTGGGTTCTTCTTTACCTCTCTCACCAAGGCTCTTCTCCCACGATTGCTCAGTTTGGCTGGACAGCCAGGTCTAGGAAGAGTTCTGGTCGTCCCAAACTTCTTCCATTTAAGGATTATGGAGGCCACTGTGCTCTTAGGAACCTTGAGTGCTGCAGACATTCTTTTGTAACCTTGGCCAGATTTGTGCCTTGCCACAATTCTGTCTCTGAACTCCTTGGGCAGTTCCTTCGACCTCATGATTCTCATTTGCTCTGACATGCACTGTGAGCTGTAAGGTCTTATATAGACAGATGTGTGCCTTTCCTAATCAAGTCCAGTCAGTTTAATTAAACACAGCAGGACTCCAATGAAGGAGTAGAACCATCTCAAGGAGGATCAGAAGAAATGGACAGCATGTGAGTTAAATATGAGTGTCACAGCAAAGGGTCTGAATACTTATGACCATGTGATATTTCAGTTTTTCTTTTTTAATAAATTTGCAAAGATTTCTACATTTCTGTTTTTTTCTGTCAAGATGGGGTGATGAGTGTACATTAATGAGAAATAAAATGGACTTTTTTGATTTTAGCAAATTGCTGCAATGAAACAAAGAATGAAAAATTTAAAGGGGTCTGAATACTTTCCGTACCCACAGTAGGTCCTTATGCTTATGTAAAAGGCATCTTTATACAAGTCTTATATTCATATAATTTTACTTTCTGATGAGTGATGTTCTACTTAAACTTAACGTCATGTTTTTTTTTCCCTTTATGTACCTTTTGTTCAAACACCGAGCTACTGCTGCTCAATGGATATTTGTAATGTACATGAGGAAGCTCATTAATATAATTGGCTGTTGCAGGGATGTACATTTGAATACCTTTTTTGTTCACGATTTATTTTTTAATAATAACAAAAAATACTTTATGAATTCCATTGTAGCGTACCAATAAAAGTGTGAGTTAGGCAAGAGCCAATACTCAAGTCTTAATTTCAGAATTTTCAGAACAGGTTTTCATCCGTACTCTTGACTCTTGACTAAAATATCTACCACTACAGTGAGGGCAAAAGACAGAATTGGCTGTTAAATTGAGACAATAATCAACTTACTGTTGCTATACGAGTGTAATGTCTATTAATTCTTTGCTGTTCAAAACAGCTCTAAAAAAAAAAAAAATTCCACATTGAAAATTTAGATTAAGCCTGTTTTATCACAATTGTACAACTTTATTGAAACTTCAGGTCATAGCACGCATGATCAATAAAACAGTGGTTGCTCAAAAGTTACGTACAACTGGTCTTAGTAATAAAAAACAAATATACTGAAAATGGCAACCAAATTGCAATCTTTACTGCACATCCAGATTAAGAAAACATTAACTTGATGAAGGATGCTTAGTGAACTGCCTCTGTACAGGGCGAAACCACCTATACTTGCGTATATGGTCAATCTCACTAGGTTAGCGTGTACAGCTCCATCTGGTGGGCTACATATATTATAATTCTTTGAATCTCAGTTTTCTCCCCAACAGTGTATTCAAACATTTACACAAGCTGAAAATGTAGTTTCTTAGCCATCTGAGGTCACAATGGGAATATTGGTAGTTTGGGACAAGGCTCAGACAATAAGCGTTAAATTGTTAAGTGGTTGGTATTCTCACACACTTCAGTAGTGTATTTATATGACAAAGGATATGATAATGATGAAATAATTTTTGTTTAATTTTCTTATCCTTCACCTAAATGGCTTAAATAATGCTACAGAAGTACCATACATCGTGCCTGCCTCTTCATCATCTTTCACCACTCCTGTGGCTTTCTACATGACAGAGCACCCTATTTTTCAAATGAGAACATTACATATTCATGCTAATGGCTAGTCATCCTGATGGACTTGCACACCCCTAATGAAAAGAGGAAATGTTCTGAAAAAGCTGAATTAATCAACTCTGCATACATTTAGAGGACAGCTGGAGAAAGGGTTCAGATTGAAGAAAAATATCAGCAAGTTTATTATTTATTAAATGTACCTATTTCATGCACTGAGCTCAAAGCTTCAAGTGAACATCTGTTTCAGTTCCTTAACACACTGGTTGAATAATCCCATGCTGAGATTAAAGTGTTTTTCTTTTCAGTCAGTGTATACTGTAATGTCAGCACATCTCGTGAGAGTGTTTGTTTTTTCTTACCAAATGTTGATTTAACCTTCCCTCAGAGGTGACCCATTAAGTTAATTTACCCTGCATTGTAATAGTGTAATTTATTTATCACTACCTTGATAGTGGGTGTATACCAGTAGGAAACCCATTTAAAAGGGTCAAATGTTGACTTTGTTTTGCTAACTAAACATATAATTCACATTCAGATACCTTTGACACAATGTGACTAAACTGTGTCTTTGTGGCTCAGTAAAATAACAAATTCACAACAAAAATTAGATAATAAAGCAAATGCAGTATATAAAGATGGAACTTTACATAGCAGGTGTGTTTATGATCAAACTTGGCATGTAGTGTCCTTCACAGTTAATTTATCATGTTAATAGAAGTTGACTTCTATATTTAAAGGTGCTATTGTGTCCTGGTGGAAATTATATCTGCTGACTGCTGACTAGTTGTATAGTTTGTTAGATTAGACTGAGTGGTGCCATTTATTTTAATTGCTGGGAGATCTAGAAGAGTTTAAATGTGTGCAATTAACCCTTTTTACTACCATATTCATCCTATCCTTGGCCAGTGAGAGGCACATGCATATATATTATTCCTGGGGGTAATTTTTAAGTCAATGAATGGCATAGTGTAGTGTTGGAAGTGTTGAATTATGAGTATTGCTATTTACCCATATTGATATTGAAAGTGTGTAATGTTTATGTCCATTCTCTGCTTTACTTTGCTTAGTTTTAAATACTTTCTGTTCCAGGGTGATCAGAGACCTTTTCGTCAGTTGTAACGGGCTCAATCAGGTGACGGAGCTTGTCTACCTAGACCAGACACGCTCTTTGGCTTTGAAGGTGTTTGAGACTCTAATAATAGGCATTGGACACCAGCAGGCTGACGGGGTGCTTCAGGAGGTAGAGTGTGTTGATGCTGAAGAAAGGGAGGCCGTCTTGGGCCTGGCTGAGGAACTGGCGTCCCGAGGGGCTGGAGAGGGCCCACAGAGCCTCAGCAAGTTCTACGAAGGCCTAAAGGAGGCATATCCGCGTAATAAAAGCCGGAGTGGGCAGGGCCGTGGACCAGGGCGCAGCCGAGCAGAGACCCACCTCCATGTTATAAACCTCTTCTTGTGTGTGGCCTTCCTCTGTGTTAGCAAAGAGGCCGATTCTGACCGGGACTCAGTTAATGACTCTGAAGACACTTCAGGTTACGACAGTACAGCCAGTGAACCTTTTGGCGGGCGACTGCCTTACCTGTCCCCAGACAGCGTGGCTCTGCCCTCCAAAGAGCAGTTGCGACGGGCTGCAGATGTTTGGTCAGTGTGTCGGTGGATCTACCTGGCCAGCCCCTTGTTTCAGAGGCAGTTCTTCAGGCTAGGAGGACTGGATGTCTGCTTGCGCCTTATGGCCATGGTTATTCAGAAACTTTCCTGTAAGACCAAGGATGGGAAAGCAAAGAAGAAGAGGGATGGTAAGGGCAAAGGCAGCCCTGAGTCTACAGCCCCAGCTACCTCACTGGGACTGGAGGAGACAACTCGTGATTCAGCCGACACCCTCAGCACCGGTCCAGCTGAGGGAAAGACCAAAGATCCAGCAAAGAAGCTGGAGGAAGAATGGCAACTACAAAGTATTCGTCTCCTTGAGGCCTTGCTGGCTATATGTCTGCACAGTGCAAACTCGGCCCTGCAGAGGATAGATTCTGAGCTTTCTTATCAGGTATGTAGTTTAATATCATACTGATCAGCTAATCCCTGACCACATCAACCACATAAAATGCTATGTCTCCTCTCGTCTATAGCTCCAGTCAGTGGAAGAGACCCTGTTTGAGGTGAGAGACCAGCTCTCTCGCTCAGGGGTGGTGAACTCTGACCTTGCTGTTCCTCTGTTTGACTCTCTCCTGAGAGTGGCTTTGGCAGAGGTATCATCCTGTCCTGATCCCCCTGAGGAGAAGCCAGACAGGGTGAGTCCTGCCTTGGGAGAAACTGTGAGTGAAGTTACTGCAACTTTTTTATATTCTCAAGTTTTTGTTTAGCTACACGAGGCAAGTCCAGGTTATAGCCAATCAGACACTTGATTCCTCTGCAGCTACAGGAGGTGCTATCTATGTTCGTTAGTAGGATTGGGCATCAGGAACCAGTTCCAACTTGGAATCGTTTCAAAACTTACTATTCCAATTGAATCTTTCTTTATTGGAATCTTTTGGAAAACTTGGTTTCGAATCCGATCATCGGTTCCAAATTTAACATGCACAAGATTGGGTTTCCGTAGCAGCCACCGCACTTCCAGGCGCTTGTTGTGTTGCAGCCATAAGCACGGTAAGCGCCGTTCTAGTGTGGCTTTATTTTACGTTGGAAAAGCCCAGTAAAACTGTAAATCATCATTGAATTAAAATAAAATGTTCCTCTTATCTGTGAAATAAGCATGTTGCGTGGTTTCAACTCCACCGCTCAAAGAATCGGGAATCAAGAATCGATAAGAACCGGAATCAAAAGGAAGAATGGGAATTGGAATCAGAATAGTTCAAATCAAAATGATGCCAAACCCTATTCATCAGTAAAAAGCTCTTGGCAAAATGTTACCCTACTAATCTTCTGGACAGCCTCTGCTCGATAGAATGAAACTTTGTTTAATTTCTAATTAAAACCATAAATGTTTTTGTTTACACCTTATGCACATATTTCCACACAACTGAAAAAATCCTCCCCTTAAACCAGCAACTAGTCCATCTTTCCTGAACATAAGCCTTTGTTGCATGTCCTGTCTCTCTCCCCTAATTCCCTGTTGTCTTTCTACTGTCAGCTCTAAAATAGGGGCTTAAGATGCCAAAAAATACTTGTCTTGCCCTTTCATCAAACACATTCTCATCAGTCGTTTCAACAAAAGAGCAAATGCTTCTGAAGGTGTTAGACAGGGGTGAGAACTTAGTCAAGAGAGATCATACAATTTTAAACAAGCACGTGTGATCAGAAAAACTGCATCTTGTTGTGTGCTACCCAATGATATGAACTTATCTTTCAACCAATGTGCCCAATGAGTCACTGTCAAGGGGACAAGACAGCTTTGCTTGATTCACTTTATTTATTTATTAACACAAACGATCCATATTTCCATATTTCATATCAAATTATTACAGTAGAATTAAGCAGATTGTGTTCAGTCACCACATACTGCTTCTTTGGCTGACCACCACGGCAAAAATATATAGAGCAGTGGTGTTTATTTAGGAGCGAACTGTACAATGAAAGGGAAACCATTTTCCAGCCGAGCGTCGTCAAGCATCAGGGCGGCTGTGTATGGCCACTCACACTATGTTGCTAAGCAGCTGTTATCTGCCCGATGTGCAACAAAACAGCAGACGTGCATAATGATAGCCCTTGTTTAGACTCATTTTGAAACCCAAACGGGTCACTGATGGTACTTTTGTTTTAAAGATTTTTACACGTTAATGTAAGTTCATTTGACATAGGCTTCATACAAGTATAAAGAATAAATCCGTTGAAATATACACATGTCGAGACACGTATGTAACTGCTTTCATGCTGCTTTATTTATTTGTTCCAAAACCAAAAAAACAATGTCAAAACCTAATAGTTTTTTCTTTCTGGCTGTCCTCCCTGAACTGACTACCCGCCTTATGGTGGGTGCCTCCTATCTCACAGCCTTAGATGTGTTTTTCACAAGTCTTAAAATGCCTGTCTGACTAAGCCTGTTCCAACACTGGGGGATTTAGCTTTTTATATAATAGATTTACCTATTTCCTAAGAGCTTAGTTCTTTCTTCGTGAGCTCAGCAGAGTGTGATGTTCACTTAACCATTATAAGTATGTAGGATGAAGCTCCAAGATTAGTCTTCCACCACAAAGTTTGTCCACTGAAGGACTATTCTTTGAAATGTTCACTTCACCCACAATTGAATATCAAAGCTGTCTAGTATTATGCGGAAAGGAATATAGGTGTGTATTACAGTACGCCCCTTCTTTTGAACTGGTAAACGGTTTAGAGTTTGACTGTTTACTTTAGTGCGTGTGTGTAGTTGTGTGTTTGCCTACAGGCACATATGACGACTGGCCGTTCACAGCAAGGAACTGGGCTGTGCGAGTGCGCTGCAAGTCAGCTGACATTTTGTCTTATGACCAAAATCTTGTACTTTTCCCCCCCACCTCATCACTTGAAAACATTTTGTTGACAAATTATTTGCTGTATTAGTGGTAGGATCGCTGCTTGTCATGCTTGGTATATTTTAGCATAACATTCTGTTTTTAGTTTTTTTTTTTTTTTTTTTTTAAACGGATTGGGTAAGCTCTTGCGAAAATATATTTTATCTTATTAGTTTGACAGTTAACTAGGTGATGATCTTGTTGTACTTGGACTGTAAGGGATTGAAATTCATGAATTTTTCTTGCCTTCCCTCCTCTCTCTCTCTCTCTCTCTCTCTCTCTCTCTCTCTCTCTCTCTCTCTCTCTCTCTCTCTCTCTCTCTCTCTCTCTCTCTTCCTCTCTCACTCTCTTTCTGTCAGAAGCTCCAGGTGTCAGCGGAAGGGGTGGCCCCAGCAGGCGATCTGTCTGAGGAGGTGGACGAGGTGCAGAGCTGTGGCGTCAAGCCCCTGGGGGAGGAGGAGGGCTACGACGCTGACAGCGAAAGCAACCCTGAAGACATGGCCAAGCAGGAAGAGGGTAGGTCCACACTCACTGCCACACCACACACACACACACACACACACACACACACACACACACACACACACACACACACACACACACACACACACACACTCACTGCCACACCACACACACACTCCCTCTCTTACTCCCATTTACGCCTCCTCAAGAATCCACAGCTACTGTACACACTCCTAATGATAGTAACTTTGGCTGGTTCGACGCTACTTTGTACTGTTTTTTTTGCAGTCTTCCACTGCAGATCTTTCACTCTTTTTATTTCCCCGGGCTTATTTTAAGAACGCTGTTAATCACTTTTACTTCATATACTCTGTCTTCTGTAATATTTTATTTTGATTGTTGATAAATGTCAGCAGGCTAAACTTGATGGATTGAGAGGTCATGTATTGGTCTCAGCCTTTAAAGCCTGCTGATTTTTAGCCTTGGGAAATCTTGCTTCTCCCACTATTGAATTCATCACTCAACGCATTTGTTGACTTATTTTGCATTATTGCATTTCCTTGCATTAACTGGAGTATTTTATATTGAGCAGCATCATGGGTTTTAAGCAATTTGCAGTATAAAGAAAACCACATCCTCTTTTGGTTTGCTGTGGAGGATATTTGGCAATAACAAGTGGCTAGTTTATATTACATACATATGACATAGCAAAAAAAACAGGCCTGAGCGCCTTTTTTCCCCTCACAACAGCCTCTTGTGTTAGCTCTGCCTCTCCACTCTGGTCTCACCGGTTAAGAACGTGGCCTGATTACACCCTTTTTACTTTTTCATCCCCTCAGAATACAATCATTGTTTTGCATTTTACAACTGCAGGCAAGTACACTCTGTGGCCGCATGAGCTGAATCTTGTGACCTAAAGCCATCAAATGGAGACTTTAACTTCCTGGAAAACTATTGTATCCTGGAAAACAGTCAATCTTAAATGCTTACCTCATGCTAGACCATTTCTGGATTTACCAGTGGGCTGTCTGGGCATGTGCTCAGGGGCCCCTGAGCATGAAAGGGCCCTCCGGAATTGGAGAAATAAAAATGTATAGATTTTTTTTCATGTCAGGCTCCACAGAAATATGACACAAAGCTTGAGCCATTTTCTTGATCTTGATTATTATACAATAATGTCTTTTTTCAAATACAATTTTACACCTCACATGGACAGCGCACACACGAGGCGTAGCTCATCATCTCCTCTCCTCATCCCTCTGTGTGTTTGAGTGTAACCGCAGCCTCAACGCCATGTCTCTTCCTAAGCGGCGGGCGTTTTATGGCTGATGTCTCAGGCTGCAAGCCCGTGTGTAATGCAGCTCTGTAGGCCTCTGCTCGGGCCACAAGCAACAGCGGTGAGAGCTGTGGCTTGTCTTGTCTCTGAAAACCTTAGCATATCTCCTGTTATTTTCTGGTTCTGAAAGAAATGAATGGAGAGAGACCTTTCCTCCCTTTATCGCTGTTCAAGAAATGTGGTGTGGTGTGATGCTGCTATATTTGTTGGAGTCGGTTTGTGAAGTTGATTATATGTTGGTTTATTGTGTGTAGTTGTAAGCCTATTCATAGTCAGACCTTTCGGGTTTTTTCAATTAGACGAGCAATTTGTTGTATTTTAGCAAATTACTGAAAGCAGCAGAAAGGCAGAACTGAGTGCACTGAGTACACATCCGTTTATTTATGCAAGTAATACAGCAATATTAAACAAAATTATTTACACTTTGCCTTTTATTCTGTTATGCGAGATGTGAGAAGAGGTTAATCGAAATTATTTGTGGACCAACGAGTACATTTTTTTTTTCCGAAAACTGCGCAAAATTACATGAAATGCAAACTAATGGTTTGCTGCAATTTAATTTAACATTGCTGAGTCTGCATTTACGGCTTTTAGTTTATATTTACTGACCGCAGTATATATCTGGATGTGTGAGTGTTAGCTGGAGGCAAACTGTGTAGCTGTGCATAGGGAGAGAGAGCAAGCTTCATTAATAAAAGGAGGTCCCAGAAGCTGCGTGAGAGCCTGCTCGGCTGCTCTCCTGTAAATCATGAGGGTACTCCCATGATGCTCTGTGGCTGAGCACAGGACTCAGGCTTATTCATTTTCATGAGCTGCCTCCAAGCTAAGCAGGGAATGCCTGTGGATTGTGAAGAGGTTTCAGCAACACGGCCGGCCAGTGTGCGTTCTGTGTAAGGGTGTGTGGCGTGCCAGTCAGCGTGACGTTTATCATCTCTCCCTGTCTGTGTGCGAGTCTCTTGTTGTGTCTCTGATCTTGCCCTGTTGTGTTGTGGTGGTTCTCTTAGGAGTAAAGGTGGAGTCTGCTGTGCTGCGTGAGTTTGTGGCGGTGGCAGACGGGCCCAGGCGTGGCGTGCTGCTGTTCCCGGAGATCTGCATTATGGAGCTGAAGCTACTCGCCACTGGCTCCCCAGACCTGGAGGTTCTGAGTCATGTGTTTCACAGCCTGCTAGGTGCTGTGCATGCCAACCACCGCAATGCTGCCCTGCTCTATGAACAGGTTGGTCTGACCCCTTCTTCTTCTTCTTCTTTCTACTACTCTTAACTGCCTGAGCTGTATGTGTGTGTCTTACTTTTCTCCTCAACTGTGCTCTGAGGAATACGACTGACCCTTTGTTCTGGTTTACAGGGAGGAGTCAAAACCATCCTGTCTGGCTTTCACAACATCCTCAGCCAAACAGACCCCTCATTTACAGGTTTGTTATATATTCTGGTTTATATTTATCTGACACTGTTGGAGATTATTCATGTGTGACATGTGTGAAAACATTGGGTACACTCAGTTTGGTGCCTTCCTAAGATAGATTTTTTCCTGCTGCTGACATTTTGACTGGGTCCTCAGGGTTCAAACGTCATACTCATTCTGAATAATTGTAGTTATTCCCTGGGACATCTGTACCCAATGGATTGATTTTATATATAGAATTTGTGTTTATCTTATTTGGCATTGTAAGTTATTGCCACGTGTCTGTGGCTTTTTTCTTTTTCTTTCATATATATTTTTCGCTGAGAGCAAAGCAGGCAGTGATGCTGTTGTGTTTTTGTTTTTTTGCCTGTCGTGTTCTGGTGCATGCCCAAGTGAATGAAAACTGTTAACATAATCTGCTCTTCATTGGTCTACCTTCAGATTGCCAGGCTGTGCTAGTGGAGCTGCTGGTTGCCATGGTGAGCCAGCAAATCACAGCGGAGGAACTGGCTCTATTGATTCGCCTCTTCTTGGAGAAGACCCCACCTACTGTAAATAGCAAACTCTATCAGTCACTCAGCAATGCACTGTCAGTTTATGTTCAGGGTGTTGACACTGATAGCTTATGCTCACACTGTCAGCACAATTCATTTTTCAGCAGGAACAAGAACGTGTTTGTAATCAGGGGTTAAAGTGAAATCTGGCAGGTGGGGGAACCCTAAGACCCTAGAAAGTGTTATACACTCAAATTTAAACTTTAAAGTAACGTTTAGACTTTAACGTTTCTTACTTTAAAGTCTCTATCCACTACACAGCACTTGAAGAAAACTGTTTTAAAGCTAGTTCACCTGTTACTCTCGTTATTTCCTTCTTCCAAAACATTGGTGAAGAACACCAGAAACAATTGCCAGGAGTTGAGTTTGAATAGCGAAAACACTGGAATGGATATTTGGCATTATTTTAAACAAACGGGAAACACTGACAAGCGAAACTGCCAATTCAATTAATTTACTTTTTAAATCGAAAGTGCTGAAACACCGCTCCGGATCATTCCAGCCCACTTTAACCCCTGTTTGTAAGACACCCTTCCTGTGACACACTCTTCTCACTTCTTGGTTCTTTAAATCTTATCAACACATACAGTAACACTCCCCTCGGCTTACTTTATTCTATATACAATTAACACCAATGGGTACAGAACAGATGTGTTTCTACAACTTATTACCACAGGTCTGTGTTTAATTGGAATCCGGCAGCAGACATCATTAATAAACTGTGTTGAAGAAATAGGTTCCAAAAAGGGAAGAGAGGGGTTTATTTTTAACCATGTCAACGTAGTGACGTGAACTGTTTTCCGTCTATGAAAAAGAGACATGTCTGTAACTGCAGTGGTCACATATGATTTTTTTTTTTTTTACTCTTTTTGTACTGCTACCCAGGGTTTTCTATTTTAGAGTGTTTTTCTGCATTCTATCAAGACTCTTAGGGTTACCTTAGGTTTAATGCTGAGCTGTTTTTTAGATGGATCAGACTGTGAAAGCAATTAAACTGCTCAGTAATGTGTGTATGTCATGTTTTTCCGGGGGTTTTTTCTTCACTTAAGTTAGGGATCCAAACATATCTTAATTGTAAATATGCAGAGTAAGCACAAATCTATCAAGTGTTTTTATTTTTAATTTTTTAATCAAATCAAAAAAAAAATCTTTCTCACTCCCTATTTACTTTGTCGCCTGCAGGAGATTTTACTTAAAGGCATCCTACAAATCGTAGAAGCCAACGTGAATATAGTACCTCTTCACTTCCTGACCTTTCCAATAATCGTTGGGGCTTCAACCCCAGGAGGGGTGTCCACTGGCTCCAGACCGAACGGTGCTGCTGGAGGGAAAAGTGTTGGTTTGCTCTGGAAGGGCAAACTGTCTCCTGGGCGCAGGGAGGGGGATACCGAGTATCGACCAAGTCACCTCCGTTCCTCTCCCTGGCACATTGCTCCTCTCCACTTGCCCCTGGTAGGGCAGAACTGCTGGCCCCACATGGCTAGTGGCTTCAGTGCCTCTATGTGGCTGAGAGTGGCAGAGCAGGAGGAGAAGGATGGGGACAAAGAGCACGGTGAGCCACAGATCCTACACCAAGACCCTTTTCATGCCTTAAGTCCATACATATGAACTGGTTTTGAGATTCTTTCATCATTGTTTTCCAGAGGAGAGTAACCCGTCTGCAGCGGAGTCCCTTCATAGCTCCTCTCAGGCTGGGACGAGATTAGTAGAGGAAGGTCTCATTCATATTCTGTCCATGGGCTCCAAGGCACTGATGCTTCAAGTGTGGGCAGACTTCTCTACAGGCTCTCTCACATTCAGGTGAGCTCCGGTGTAGACTACAGTCTACTACAGATGTGTGTGATGAATGTGTTACTCTTTCTTAATCTAAATAATTTATGGACCTTGAAGTATTGTAATGTGCTGTTCCCTCAGGATTTGTATAGACCCAAACGATGAGATAAAAGCAGGACTGCTTGCACAGGCAGATTCTGGTGAGGAACTACTCCGAGCAGGCCAATGGCAGCACCTCGGCCTCACTTACGCCCAGCAGCCAGAGGGCAAGAAGAACATCCACGGCCGTGTGGTTGTCTGGGTGTGTGGCATCAGGTGAGGAACATTTAATAGCAAGGGTAATACTGTGGCAGTTCAGTTTTAAATCTGGTAAATGAGTGAACATGAGCCTTCATTAAACCTTCCCTCCGTTCCAGGAAATGTGAGGTTTCTTTGGAATACACCCTACCAAGAAAGTCCAGTTTATCATCTGACAGCAACAAAACCTTCTGCATGTTGGGCCACTGTACGCCGTCCTCCGAGGAGCTGTTGAAGCAGGGTGGACACTGGAGCATGGGCACTGTGCTTCTCTTTAATGGTAGGACCTCTTTATGCAACTGGAATCATGTGTCTGTAAGCTCTCTTTGACACTTAATCCCAGTCAGTCACTCATTACCTTTTATTATCTTACTACATTCATAGTGCAATCTGTTGTAATTCTTTATACAATATTTTTTTTAAAGATTCTTTATGGGGCTTTTCGACCTTTAATTTGACAGGACAGCTAGGTAAGAAATGAGACATGCAGGAAATCGTCACAGGTCGGATTCGAACCCTGGACCTCTGCGTCGAGGCATAAACCTCTCAGTATATGTGCGCCTGCTCGACCCACTGATCCTTTTATACAATTTGATCTGTTCCACCTCAGTGCTGCTCCCTGGTGGTACAATAATTACCAACTTCTCTCTAATAAGCATTATGTACTGTGAATATATACTGTGCATAATTGTACAGTAATGGTTTGTGTTGCAGTTATATTTCAAAACCAGTGTAGAAGTAGTGTAAAAGGATGTTGCTGGTGTGATGTGGTGGGTGTGGTGGGTGCTGTAGATTCTCAGCATTCTCTCAGGAGGTTAACTGAATACTTCTCTAATTGACTGTGAATGGCTTGCCTTTCTGCAATGTCAACGTGTGAACCCAGCTGATGTCTTCAGACAAGCATTAGCCTCTCCGCTGTTGTAGGTAACCGTTTCTTCTTGGTAAAGGAGGACTGTGAGTTTCATGAAAACAAGAAATAAAACATCAAGGTGTCAAGGGTCTCGCTTTGCGTCACTTCATATGTTATTACTTTATGGGTTATTTGTAAAATTAGTACTGTGTGTGTGTGTGTGTGTGTGTGTGTGTGTGTGTGTGTGTGTGTGTGTGTGTGTGTGTGTGTGTGTGTGTGTGTGTGTGTGTGTGTGTGTGTGTGTGTGTGTGTGTGTGAGAGAGATACCCCCCCCCCAATTCTGTTTTCCGGCTTCCACAATAACAGAAATTTGCAGTGTTTGTCTCATTAGAAGCGTAATTGTAACTCTGTTTGCCTCCATATGTCAGGATGCAGAATAGGATCTGAGGAGGCCCTCTACCTATACACCAGTGGGCCTGACCTGACCTCGATCATGCCCTGCAAATATGGCAAGCCCAGTGGGACGGTCTCCAAATTTGTCACTCTGGAAGGCCTAAAGTGTGAGCAAGTACGAGAGCTTCTGATGAAAAATACAGATGTGGACACAACAGCTTTGGTTGTAAGTTCTTTACATGAAGCATTAACTCAACATCCAAATCACAACACAAAAACACGAAATAGAAAAATAAACGTTTTATTGTCACTGTTGTTTCACCCAATTTCTGCATGTCAAAATGCAGATTGACACTGCTGTTAAACCTGTACTGTGTGATTCAAGTGCTCTGAAATTAAATCCCTGCTATGTCTCATTTATATTTTAATTTCACGGTGTATGAATAATGTTCTGTCCCAATTAGCTCTCATTAATGATACTGCACGGCAGGAAGCATTTTTTTTTTCAAAAATGGAAAAAGCTATTACAGTTAAGCTACAGCTATTTCCATAAGACTGAAAATAAATTTTCTCCCATTAATGGCTTTGTTGATAATAACTCTGCTGATAAAAGAAGAAGAGAAGGGAGTAAGTAAGAATAATGAATGATTTTCTCTCTACATTTTTATAATTTCGGTTGTGCTCTTACCAAATCTAATCCAGGTCTAAATCCATGCAAGAAATTGTAGCTCCAAACCAGCTGGCCTCCTTGCTTGGGTCTAATTGAATTTCATCAAAAAGTGCTATTAAATTGACTACAGTGAATACCTAAAACTGTAACAAAAAAGTTACGGGATGAAAGTTTTGCCTGAAAATGATTATTATGTGGATTGTGTTTCTGTATAGGAGAGCTTGGCAGTAGTGTATGCTCCCAGCAGTCCTAGAGTATACACTATCTATGAGCCTGTAATCCGACTGAAGGGTCAGGCCAAGACTGTGGTCACCCAGCGGCCGTTCAGCTCCAAGGAAGTGCAGAGTGTTTCCCTGGAGCCCAACTCCCTCAGAGCTCTGCTCCCCACTGAAACCCAAGGCCTGCAGAGCGTCCTGCACAAAATCGGAGGAACAGGAAATTTTGTCTTCCTCTTTGCACAGGTAGGAGGGGCCACATTTTTCATGGAGCTCTAGCTTAGTCAGAGAGGTCGTGAATCCCAGTTGTTGTGATATTTCTGGAATACTTTAGGTTTAGATGGATGTATTCCAGAGAGGGAAAAGTGACAGTTGGATTTAGTAAACCAGAAAACTTCAGTAGATTTGACGGATAACTCTCATCACAGCAATGTAGAAGAATGTGTATCATAATGTCACATGTTGCATTAACTTCTGCTTGTCAGCTCTTCTTCTAATACTGCTTCGCAACGGGAAGACAAACATCACAGTCACAGTCATAAACGCTCATTAATTGGATGTCATAGAAAAGAGAGATTTTTATTATTAAAATTTACAGCCAACTATTTTGATTATCGAATAATCATTTAAGTCATTTTCAAGCACAAATGCCAAACATTTAATGATTACAGCTTCTGAAATCTGAGAATTTGCTGCTTTTCCTTGTCTTAGCATTATAATAAATGTAATGTCTTCGACGTCACCTTGGGCTCTTGGAAATTATGGTTGGCATTTCTCACAGATTTCTGATGTTTTATAGACCAAACATCTAAATTACAGATTCATTAATTATGAAAATGATCATTAGTTGCAGAAACCCATTTAATTTTGAAGTCTTTATGCTGCTTCATACTAATTCATGACCAGCACTGGAAGGACATTATTTCTAAGCCCAAAAGATTAATGACAAAGAAGTATATTTAAGGCAAAAAATTACCTCATGTACTGTGTGTGTGTGTGTGTGTCTGTGTGTGTGTGTGAGTGTGTGTGTGTGTGAGACAATGTGCATTATATTGATGTAAGATTTGTGATCTGTCTTGTTGTTTTGTTAGATATTGACATGTTTTTACCCTTGTTTGTGCCCTGCCTAGGGACTGCAGATGTAAATTAGCCTAAGGCTAACTCTGGTAAAATGCATCAAATGGCAACATTTATGTTACAAATTGTACATGGTCCCTAAGAAATAAAATGAATAAGAAAATAAAAATAAAAAATAAACTCTGTAATTAGTCACGTCACTCCTCTGATGCAGACAATGTGACCTTATTAATTATGTCAGTTACAGGCCTCCTCCCTGTGTAGGATGAGGGAAGTCATATTGGTTTTGTTAAACTTGTTGTTACTACTTGCCAATACGGACCGTAGTTTATTGTCACTTTTACAGACAAAGTCTGATATTAGTTTCATATTCGGCTCGCTGTGTGCCTTTGTGAGAACACAAAAACTGTAGCAGGGACAGTGTGAAATAATGTTTTAAAATTCCATTTGCAGGCCTGCATTGTTCACATTCATGCATGTTTGTTCCGTGTCCTTCTGTTCCTCTGTCCCTCATCTCTGGGTCTGCGCTGTCAGACGGTGGAGCTGAGTGACTGTGAGAAGACCCAGGCTCTGGCCCTGAGGGTGCTGCTGTCTTTGTCCAAGTTTAACCAACACCGCATCCATGAAATGGACTGTTACCATGGATACTCAATGATCCACCAGGTCCTCATCAAGTCCAAATGCATTGTGGGATATCATATGCTGAAAGTGAGTCACACCATGAACTCTTTGCTATCTTCTGTACTCACAACCTCTGCTGATCTGTGCAGTAAAACTTATTCACTGGCACTTGTAGGTCTATTTTCTTTTTTTTTTTTTTACCATGAATCTGATCCTGCCCGACACACTGGTGCCTCTCTGAGCCAGTGTTGGTGACCCTGCTGTTACTTGACCCTCTAGCTGTGTCTGTAATTGATCTGTGTGATGGCTGTGCGCTGAATTGGATTCTGTCTGACTTGATGAAACCCTGAGCTCCTGCAGAGTCACACAGCCCCTCTGATTGCCATTGTCACTTTAGGCTTCCACATACAGTCTATTGTATAGCACAGAACTGCACTGATTAGTGACATGCATTATAATTAATATAGTGACTTATCCATTCCTATATTAAAGGATCATGCTGTATTACAGTTGTTGGATTTTTTTTTTCACTTGTGCCAGCTTTTATCTTACCTCAGTCTACCAGGGTCACAAAGGACTGTAAGATGTATTTCCACTGCAGTGAAGCTGGTCACAAATGATAGACCGTGATCAATACAGACGGGGCAGTTTAGGGAGTAAATGGTAGTGGTTTTGACAGAGTGATACGCAATCCAAAAAATGTAATGGAGAATTTATTTACTGACTCCTTGTGTCTGGGATTTTGCGCTGTAACATTGTTTCTGGAGAGAGTGATTATTAGAGAGCCATATTCTGTACTTCTAGACTTTACTGGATGGATGTTGCAGTGCACCCATCCTCATCCTGGGGGACGATGGGCAGTTCCGTTTGGACCCTGAGTCCATCGCTGTGGTGCAGGATATCGGGCTTCTCTCAGACGTCCTATTGGACTGGAAGATCTGGGCCAAGGCTGAGGTAAACGCATACATCACAGGATCAATCCTTAAATTACATTACATACCATTACATTTAGCTGACTCTTTTATCCAAAGCAACTTAACAATTGCTATATATGTTAGAGGTTGCACGCCTCTGGGTTAAGTGTCTTGCTCAGGGATACATTGATTGATGTATCACAGTGGGAATTAAATCCAGAACTCCCACACCCAAGGCATGTGTCATATCCACTGCGCCATCACCACCTCATTCACACCTCACTCATGTTTCTTCACTAGCAGGAGACATAACACAATGTCTCACAAAATTAGACTGAACATGATTAAATATAAAAACATTAAGCATGCACAAAGATGACCAATCATAATTTTAACTAGGTGATTACCATAAATTCAAATTTAAGACCACAAATAAGTTTAAAAGAAATTCTTTTGTCTCTTTTCTTTTAGTCAAATATGAAAGTACAGTTAAGGATAAAGAGTAGAAATTTTGCTCTAGATGAGCAAAACGTTTGTTCAAGTGATCATGTGATATTTTGTTGAGTGAATCTGCACATTTCGAGTTTCCCAATGTCTTTTAATTTATTAGCATGCACTCCTGATGAAGGGAAGAACGCTCAAGGCATAATCATCTAATGGAGAGCTGATAATAAATGCATACACGTCAGAAGCAACTCTCAGTGGTCACGATTTAGTTTTTTACCATGTTTTTACAAAACATTTAAAAGTAATAAATTGGTTTAAACAAGTTTTTATGCCATGACTAACCCTAACATTTAGGGAGGAACACTAATGCACTGCTAATCATGCAGCCTGGTTGCTAAACTAAACTGTTTGCAAATTAAAATAAAATCAGTTTCATATGTGTTGCATTCTGTACAGCACTATTTTACTTACTGCAAAGGAATAATGGTACTCTCAAGCCCTCCATTAAATGATAAAGAACCAGTTAATGTGTCTTCCTCTTCATTGCCATTCACTGTTTGTGTTGTTTCTGTCAGTGTGGAGTGTGGGAAACGCTGCTTGCTGCCTTAGAGATCCTCATCAGGGTGCACCACCCTTATCAGGTCTATAACATCCGTCAGCTCCTCAAGGCTGAGGTAGTGCACCGCTTCCTGCTCACCTGCCAGGTGTTACAGGTAGGTCACAAAGCTGCTGTAACAATAACCTTCATCCCTTCAGGGACTGTTACTGACCACATTATGTTTGTCTTAAGGAGCATCGGGACGAGCATCTGACCACCATCCCGCAGGAAGTCTGTATGTCATTCGTCAAAATCATCCAGGAGGTACTCGGATCTCCCCCGGACATGGACCTGCTAAAACTGATCTACAACTTCCTGCTGGCTGTTCACCCACCTACGAACACCTACGTCTGCCACACTCCATCCAGCTTCTACTTCTCACTACACATAGGTGAGGAAGCAGTGCAGTTGAAAGCAGCACATCTGTATCAAAGTGCCATTAATGTAATACACTGAGTTCCTTTGATGTCTCTTATTTGTCAGATGGGAAGCTGTACCAGGAGAAGGTGCAGTCCATTATGTATCTGAGACACTCCAACAGTGGAGGAAAGTCTGCCAGCAGCTCTGTGGTGTCACTCTCCCCAACTGTCTTCACTGATGCTCCCTATGCAGGTATCCCTGTTTCATCTGTATTACTCCAAGCACTCCAAGGCATCCTACACAGTGACTACAAACCTTCAGTTTATTGCTTTGGAAGGACATTATAAATACGAAGATCAGCAGTGTTTTTATGAGTGTATGTGTCTCCCAGCGCGAATAATTTGTTAGAACATGTTTAGAGCTGTATCAGCCCTGTTTTCTCTCTGTGATTAATTACAGTCACCAGAGTTTTATTTTAAGTACCTAATGTAAACACCATTACTTCTAGGAAAAGCTGATGCATGTGGGTTAGCTCATTATGTGTTTGAAACTCCCTCTATTCTTTGTTTTTTTGCTTTCAAAAATATTTACTCTAACTGCTGCTCTTAACAGTAGTTATTACAGAGCGCCTCTTTAGTAAACATCTTGTATATCTTTCAAACTATGCCATTTTACCTATTCTATCTGAGCCTTTATTGTTCTACTCACTTATTCAATTATGAGCCTCTCTTGTCATCACAAGCCTGCTTTTTGAATTATGTTCTTTTTATTTTTTTATAAAGCACCTTATGACTTTAGAAAAGGGCTGTATGAATGAAATACATTTGGCTTTGATACTTGCAACAGTACATTGAAATTAAACAGAACTGACATTTTGTGCACTGGCACACAGTTAAATGTACAATGTTGTCAATGAACAGTGGCAGAGCAGAATTATCTTCGTCATCATGTTATTCATCACAGCCTCAAGTCTATCAATATTACTATTTGCACTGCAAGTGTCTGCATACAAATGAGGCCCTTTGCAGCCTTCAGGTAGAAGTACAATAATTTACAAGTGCTGAATCATTTTGTTCTTTGTTCCAGGCCATGTCCACGGTCCTTCCCCTCAACATGGAGGTGATGATCAGTCGTTACGCCCACCCAGTCTGGCACCATCTCCGTACTCCTCCCCTCTACTGACCCCTCGAGTTGGACACGGTAGCTCAAATGAGGCAGGTGAGGGTGACGGGGTTTTCCTCCCCACACCGCAGGCTCTTGGCAGCACAGAGACACTCAAGAAGGGCGGAGGTGACGAGCAGCTCCTGAGCAGCTGTGAATCAGCCAAGACAATCTGTGAGTCTAAGGACATAGGGGAGGGAGGAGCCCTGCGCGCTCCTTCCATCAGCGTGGAGGAGGAGCGGGACGAGATGGCAGAGGTGGACAGCCTAGCAGAGGGCAGCATTGGGGTGGCAGAGTCTGAGGACAGGTTTGACTGGGCCAGTGATGAGGTGCCACGCCGCCCTGACAGCCTGAAAGGAATCCAGTCCTTCCAGAGGAGCCACAGCAACCTGGCCAGTCTGGGCCTGGCCTTCCCGGCTCCAAACGGCTCGTTGGCCATTGGCCGCTGGCCCAGTTCGGCTGACCGCGGCTCCATGCCTGAAGACTGGGAGAGCTACACCTACTCTCCTGGCTACGAGAGGGCGCACAGTAAGGCTGATTCCAATGAAAGGTATGCTGTAATTGTACCCTTTCACAAGGCATGCTTGTTTGAGTGTCACATACAGAATTATCTCTGTCTCTATAAAAATACTCTCAGGATGTTCTACTGTGACTGAATGCTCAATGTCACTACTAATTATAATAATATTAATTAAGTCAGCCCACATTAAACCTTGGCCAATTTATAAATGACTTACAGTGAATACTGATGGTCTCTTTCAACATTTTATCTACATGTCCATGTGGGTTTTGTTCTGGTACAAAACGTTATCAATCTGCTTGATAAAGAACAGCAGTGTATGGATTTGCATAATGTAAATACATAATTTGGTTATGGTAATAATCCTTAGCCAACTTTGGAATTAAAAATGATTTGTACTGCAATAACAGTTGAAGTTTATTTCTACCTGCCAGCCAACTGCTGTCTTAAGCCAATAGGAAATCATTAAAGGTCCCATGACATGGTGCTCTTTGGATGCTTTTATATAGACCTTAGCGGTCCCCTAATACTGTATCTGAAGTCTCTTTCCCGAAATTCAGCCTTGGTGCAGAATTACAGCCACTAGAGCCAGTCCCACAATGAGCTTTCCTTAGTATGTGCCATTTCTGTGTCTGTAGCTATTGAGGAGGAGAGAGTGTGGGGGGGGCAAGGTATTTAAAAAAAATAATATATTCTATTAAATCCTGTTTTCTAACCAAAGATGTCTGACATTAAGACATCTGATTTGATTTGTTGAATGAATTCAAGCTGTCCAGAAAACCTTTAAAAAAAAAAAAAAAAAAAAAGGTTACATTCAAATTGGGAGGTGATTGTTTTGTATTCTGATGCTTTAACCTGCAGTATGAATGAAAATGGATAAGTCCAACAATGTATCTTTAATGATATACAACTGGTTGTTGCGTGTTCATTGACAAATAGCTTCTCTTCTGACTGTTTAAGTTTTTAAATTTAACACCAGGGTGCAAAATATTCAGTATTAAACAACTTTATATAGCACTGTGCTGTGTGCAGCATTATTTTAACAGAAATGTATCCGCTGAAAGACATTGACAATCTAATAGCTTTCTCAATTCTAGCTGTGCTGGTATTGAAATACACAATACACAACAACTGACACCGCAAGACACTAATCTCAATAAATATTGTAAATAAATTAACATCCTTTATAACCTAAAATGATATAAGAATATACAGTATATATTTTCTGATCGACCAGCTGTTCATGCACAGTAATTCAGCACTAAAGTCTAAGCTGTGTTTCTCAGGTCCAGCACTGAGGACTGCCTGGTGCTGATCTGCTGTGGACTCTATGATCTTCTGCGGGGCATCTTGCTGCTGTTGCCTGACCTCATGCTTGAGGAGGTGATGGACAAGCTCATCCAGCCAGAGGCCCTCATTGTCCTGGTCAACCACTCGTCACCTCTCATCCAGCAAGGAGTCATGAAGGTTGGTTCACCATCCTCTTTGATGAGAAGCCGGTTGATCTGATTTAGCACCAGGAGTCAAACTTTACTGCAGTCATGATGCCGGAAGATAACACACAGTAGTATCTCCCAGTGAGAAATGTTTTAGCTCATTACCATTCTTAAAAGTCACATTGACATATTTGTTTTACATCTTAGAGGAGCTTTAGGCAGATTTTGTTACCTTTTTTTAACAGAGCCAGGCTAGCTGCTTCCTTCCGTTTCCAGTCTTTATGCTAAGCTAAGCTAACCGTATGCTGGCAGTATTTATCATACAGACATGTGAGTGGTATCAGTCTTCTCATCTCACTCTCGGCATGACCGCAGATAAGCACCCAAAAATGTCCAACTATTCCGTTAATCGTCTCGGTGTTATACATTTTATCCCCTGTGCCAGCGTGTTCGCAAAGTATCACAATACATTGCCGTTGTTAAGTGTAACCCCTCTCTCCTAGCTGCTAGATGCATATTTCAGCAGAGCCCTTAAGGAGCAGAAGGAGAAGTTTCTGAAGAACCACGGCTTCTCACTGCTGGCCAATCAGCTGTACATCCACCAGGGCAGCCAGGGGCTCCTCGAATGCTTCCTGGAGATGCTGTTTGGACGGCTGGTGGGCCTAGAGGAAGAGTGAGTCCAGGGACAATACACATCGTCCAATGCTTTATCTTAGAACATTATGCATATGATTGTCTAGTGTATGAATAAATGTTTGATGCACACACATTTATGCACGCTATGCTATTTTTCTTTTGTGTATGTCTTTCCAGTCTGGACCTGGAGGAAATGGAAAATATCTCACCCTTTAGAAGGCGCTGTATCATCCCAGTGTTGGGTCTTATTGAGAACTCCCTTTATGAGAACTCCTTGGTGCACAACATCCTTTGTATGCTGCTGCAGCTCCTCAACGCCTGCCCCAAGCTGGCAGACATCCTGCTAGACCACGGGCTGCTCTACGTGCTCTTTAACACCCTCTCCACCCTCAATGGCATGGAGAATGGGTACGGTTGCCAGAACAGAGGACGATTCATTCAAACACCTCCATTGGTTCATGGGTTTTGTCTTAAACCTTTGAGCCATGAATTGAATCATTAATCCTCTCACGGTTCATTGATCTGGCATATACGAGTGGTAGACTCACAGCAGACCTGTGCTTCATATTTTCTTGCTTTTCTTTCCCTCCCTCTCCAGTATTCCCCTGAATGACTACAAGCTCCTGGTGTGTGACATCCAGCAGCTGTTAGTAGCTGTGACGATCCACTCGTGCAGCTCTTCAGGGTCCCAGTACTTTCGCATCATTGAAGACCTCATTACCTTGCTGGGTTTCATGCAGACCAGCAAGATGCGTCGCACACAGGGTGAGGGCTGGATTTCTGAAATTCAATACACATGCAAAATACATCAGTGTTGCCATCTACTATGCTCTGCAGTTCTGGATGATATCAAGCTGTCAAGCTCTGCTGCAAAAAGAAATTGGGCTGTCACTTCATTATAACTGCAGAGTGGAAACTCATTTCAGAAAAGAAATATAATTTGAGATCTATATCTCACATCTCCATCTTCCCACTAAATAGTTTGCTCTCTGAAAAGTATCTCTCCCATCTCTTACACCCTGTACATGGCAGCCTTTGGTTGTTTGTCATTTTAGTAATTATTCTCGACTGTATTACTGCCCACATTGGGCCAAATTGATAAATGCCACCAGTTTGTGATGAGGTGCGTGTTTGTGAGATTTGATCAATAGCATGATCAACTTCCCCAAAGTGCTATTTAAGGATACATTTTCTTCCCTGTTTGTGGGTAAGTTTCATTGAGAAAAATGTTACCCAAGACTGAAAATAAGAACATCACATATTTAGCAGTGTCTGTAGTCACGTTAGTGAACCTGAAAAATGAGAAAATATTACCACAGCTGTCAAGCCTGTGTCATCGCAGAGCATCGCATTGTTCGTGTCAGAAATCAAGTTGTGCACGTGATCATTGGATGTAGCTCATCGTTGGTCGCTCATTAGGCGCGTCAGGTTAACTTCTAACATGACAAAGTTTATTGTCTCTGATTGTTATTTTTTCCCAGAGATGGCTGTGGCTTTGCAGTTCCGCGTCCTTCAGTCAGCGATTGAGTTCATAAAGACGACAGCCAATCAGGAACCTCGGAAGCTGAGCAGCTCTGTTAATGCGCCGAGCTCTCCACATCACGCCATCTATCAGAAGCGCAAGAGCATCGCGGGTGAGTATTTATAACTAATGCAACAGTAGAAATCTGGTGTGCAGTCAAGGTAGAATTGACTACCATGTGTGTTCAGGCATTTCACTTCTCCACCCTCACCTGTCTGTTTATTGATCCTCTCCTCGTCCCCATCTGAAGGTTCCATTGCCATTAAGGATTCCATTATTCCCCGCATTCCCAGACAGCACTACTGCTCCTATGGCCAGATACCCCTCTCCCCTCCCTTCAGCTTCCTGTCCCAGGACTCCCCCCTCCCCTCCCTCTCTGGAGCTCCATCCTACATGCTCCACTGTGACGCAGGTAGCTCGGACTGCGGTCCACAGCGGAGAACATCCTCCCTGTCATGGAGCATGTTTCCCATTTTTCCTGTCAACTCACCCTTGTGCCTGCATTCACCTCGGGTGAATTTGCACAGTACCCTCGTGCGCTACTGTTGCTTTTTGTGTGTGCATGTTTGAATGCTTAACTATATCCGTGTCAAGCGTTTTAGCACAGATGGCACTTTGATTCATAAATCTTTATAATCTTCTCTGTGTTCACCGATTTATGAGATATTTGCATAACATTACTATGAACTTGAAAGAAGAATAAAAAATGCTTATACTCGCTACCGTCATGTGCGCCCAATTTGTGTTGTCACAACTGAGCACATACCAATGTTGTGCTTGTAGGCCGGCGCCGATTCTCTCTGGCCCAGACCGACTCTCTCTTGATGCGGATGCGCTCGGTAGCCAGCGATGAACTCAACCAGATGATGCAGAGGAGGATGAGCCAGGAAAACCCCATTCGTGCCAGTGAGACCGAGTTCATCCAACGGCTGCAGAGGCTTGTGGTTCTTGCTGTCAACAGACTCATTTACCACGGTAAAAAGAAACTTCTCCCACTTATCTATTCAAATCTTCTCTATTTCCCCCTTCACCTTACATGAGCGTAAACCAAACTGGCTGTCTAATCCTGGTTCCCTTTGAATGTGTCTCTCATTACAGACGTGAGTCAGGACTTATTTGACCTGCTGAATATTCCCGACTCTCCTGACCAACAGCTTTTCACACCAGATCCAGGTGATCAACCACAGGAGGAGAGTGGCTCCGCCTCGGTCCCACACTCTCCCACTCCCTTTACCCTGCCGCCTGCCAGCAAGAAGAGCTTTCAGAAAGACATCCTCAAACTCATGATGGATGGGATCAAAATCAGCCTGGTATGACAACCCTGAGAGCCCTTTTTTTTATCTGTAAAGAGCTAATTGCTGTATTATGAGACCTTGCGTTGATGGTTATGATCTCACAGGGCAGCACAGGTCGAGGAGGTGTCCCACATCAGCAGTGGAGAAGGATCCTATGGTCGTGTCGGGACACTTTTCGGGTCCAAATTGGCCGTCTGCTTGTGCACACACTCAGCCCTGCACTTCCCCTGTCTGACAGGAAGGAGTCACTGGAGTTTGTGTTTGATCCCAGACATCTGGATATCCTCAAGGAGAGCCTCAGCCCGGGTCTAGAGGTGAGTGTGAAAGAAATGCATCATATGAGTCATCTTACAAGTCAACTTAGCTTTTTGCTTACTGAGTAAGTAAGATATATTTCTGGTCATTTTTACCCACCCAGTGCAGAAATTGTGTTGGTTTCAAGGGAAAGTGTGAGTGAGTGTTCAGTATATTAGCTTTGCCTGTCATTTTCCAGGAGCTGTCAGACACTGGCTGTAAAATAACTCTGATAGATGTTTTCATGCTGTTCAGCAGCCCCCTTGCATCACCATGGGAGCCTTTCACTCTTCCTCCTCTCAGGCTTTACTGAAGGTCCACCAGCTGGATAAGGCTTGTTTTCTGTCCATCACTGTGCGACTTGCTTCAGACACAAACGAAAATTGAATCTGTGCTCTCTCTCTCTCTCTCTCTCTCTCTCTCTCTCTCTCTCTCTCTCTCTCAGCATGGACCAAAGTTGTCACTGTATCTGTATGAGATGCTGCACGATCACAAGGACAGCCTCACAAAAGACGATCAGAACGCCGTGGGTGTATTCATGACCTCGCTCAAGCTTTGTGGCCATCGCTGCATCCCACCTAACTCTCCACACAAACAAGACTTGCTCAAGGCCATAAAAGAGGTAAGTCCTACAAAGACAAACCGTAGTTGTTAAAGTGAAAGGAACAGTTTCTAAGCCTGTTTAGTCAAAATCAGTTTGGCAGTATGAATTATCAACTTTTATGTAAGTGGAAAATCTTGGTCGTTCATAAATGCTAAGTGCAACCTGTCAGGTTTCTTTATAGCCAGTAAATAAACCCAATGTGTCCTAAGAACTTGTTTACTTGTAATTGTATTCTTACAGGAAAAAATCAAGTATGAAGCAGAAGAGAAAACCAGCAAAGTGGCATGGGAAAAGAAAATGGCCATCACTCAGAGGAAGTGAGTACAGGGCTCTTCTCTTATCTTCTTTCCTGGCGTGAGATTGATGTTCAGTACAAGAAAATATTGGTAAGAATGCTGTCTTGTTTCGCTCCTTCATTCACTCCATTCTTTCTTATTCCTCTGCAGTCTTATCCAGAGGCTAGATGGAAAGTCCAAGGACATTTCAAAGATTGCAGCTGATATCACTCAGAATGTGTCTCTGCGCCAAGGCATGGAGAGAAAGAAAGTCATCCAGCATATCAGGGGACTCTATAAGACTGACCTCAGCGCCAGCCGACACTGGCAGGAGCTGGTGCAACAACTCACGCATGACCGGTAGGCATCGACACCTATCTCTCACAGAGGCTTACACAAAATCGGAACAAAGTGCAATCATAAAATCGTTACTGTAATGACGATGGGTATTCTAATGATGATTCTTTTCTGGTCATTTTCTTCTAAATGGGAAACAATTAGGTTTGTTTGAATAAAGACATTTTAATATGATAGAAGATGATCTCAGACATACAGAGCACCAGAATATCTTAGAAGAAACAGTTTGTAGTAATTAAATCAAGCAAAAGTTTTGAACTATACATTTGTACATCCCTATCCTGTGAGGCAGGGCCGTAGCCAGGACTTAAGACGAGGCTTAAAATCTATAGCCATGCTAGCAGCTCCGTCGAGCTGTACTAATGCGCAGCTTATAGATAAATGCTAACGTTAGCATGCTAACATGCTGATGTTTATCCGGTACAATGTTTATCATGTTCAACCATCTTAGTCTAGCATGTTAGCATTCTACATTTAGCTAATTAGAACAAATTCTTTGACCTGCTGGAGGCACTAGGTGAAAAATGTAGGGATTACCGAAGTCATTATTATTATTATTATTCTAAAGGAGGACATGAATTACAATACAAAACTATACAATAGATGTTGAGACATTTCAGTCTGGACCATTGGCATACTTGAAGCCTAAATTCTGTATCAAATCCTTTTCTCACAATGGCAGAAATATTATGGTGAGAAAGTACCAAATTCAAATTAACGTATGTCTCTGGCCTAAAACATTCAAACTTAAAGGCACAATGAGTAGGATTTTCCTGGGGGAAAAAATGTTTAGACTCAAACAAAAATAATTCCTCTCAGTCATCACTTATGACCTACTAGGTCTGTGGCAGTGTTTCTATCTGCAGAGACCCTGCCCTATGCCCGTATTTTCTATTTTATTTTCATTTTACTTTGTTTGGGACATTTCTGGGCATTTTCTCTGCCCCTCACTCTGCTTCCAGCTGTCACACCTCAGCCTCATCGGTGTTGTCTGTGTCGGAGGTTCGGAAAGCTTTGCTAAATTCTCCTGTCTGGACACAAATACTATGCCTATTAGCTAATTAGACTGAAGATCGCTAAACTTGCTGGCTAGTGTTGCTGAGCCCGGAGGAGGGGCCAACTGTGAATGTTTACAAACCACCACGGACAAATCCTACTCATTCTGCCTTTTAGGATTTTGACAAAATCCTTAACCAGGCTTTTAGAAATTCCCTTTGTGAAATTGTAGAATGTAAACTCCTTCCCGGGATGTTAAATGCCCTAATTACCGATCAGCGTAATATCAGCGTTTATCAGCGTCCTTATTGTTAGCTACGGCTCTGCAGTGAGGTTACTTTTGTTGATATGAGCAGACAAAGTGTTTGAGAGGGCTGTGATGATCGGTTTCAGTGCGGTTTGGTACGACCAGACATCCTACCCAACGTCCTGGCAGCTGGACCCCACCGAAGGGCCGAACCGGGAGCGACGGCGGCTACAGAGATGCTACCTTACCATTCCTAACAAATACCTGCTTAAAGACAGACGCAAGTCTGAAGGTGAAGAAACCCTTTTATTTTATAGCAGTATGGAAAAATTCTGTCTAGTACTACTGTGTTTGTCTCATTTAGTGTTTTTATTCTGACCCCATTCTCTTGTTCAGACACAGTGAAGCCACCATTGTCCTTCCTGTTTGAGGATAAGACTCACTCCTCCTTCTCCTCCACTGTCAAAGACAAAGCCACCAGCGAGCCCATCAGGTATAACTTTCTAACAACCCCCCACCCCCGTCCTTCTGCCTGCCTGTAAGTCTTTACAAAACATGATATCCCTCTCAGGAAGACAGGGTAATCTGAAAAAGACACATACATTTCTCATCAACTTGTGCTACATTGAGAGGTGTCTATGCTTTATTCAGAGGGTGTATTTCTTATATGAGAAATGTCTCTTTGTCCTTAGGTTCACCAGACGGTGCATCAGCGTCGCCCCCTCCAGAGAGACAGCAGGGGAGCTACTTCTGGGTAAGATACTGACCATCTCTCACAGCTGCTCCGTGCATAATAAAGTCACCGGTCACAGAGGCACAGAGAGTAATGTGCTCTCTCTGGGATTCTAGAGAATATTGCTCTTCCCTCAAACACAAGTGTGTGTTAGTTATTCAACGGTGGGGTAGCTTTTATTTGTCTTGTTCTTGACTCACCCTGTGTTGTCTAACAGGAAAGTCTGGAATGTACTTTGTGGAGGACAACGCTGCTGATGCTCATGACAACCAGGTAAAGCCAGAGGACTGCTCAGGATTATTCTCTGCCGGAGGGTTAGTTGTGAGTCCACCTGGCGACTCAACACCGGATGTGTTTATGTGTTTGGACAGAGCCTTCATGGGGAGACCGAGGCACCCTCTTTCTCCTGGACCTACGAGGAGATCAAGGAGGTGCACAAGCGCTGGTGGCAGCTGAGAGACAATGCTGTGGAGATATTCCTCACCAACGGCAGGACCCTGCTGTTAGCCTTCGACAACACCAAGGTGAGGCAAAAACTATTCAATGGCTATTCAAGAAACGGATGCTAAAATGAATCTTGACAATGCTTATGAATGACAGTAGATGTTCAAGTGTGTTTACTTTCAGCTGTTTTATTTCATTATTGCAAAGAACTGAGTTGGGTAACTAGACTACCAAGCAAATCACGAGAAAAATCTAGTCCCTGTTTCATTTGAATGTAAAAAATGAAGCTACACACAGGATGGACTCTGATGAAAATGACAAGATTAAAGATTCTCCTGATGCTCAAAGAAAAAGATGTATGAACAGACAAAATCATGCAGCTTGAAGATATTTGCAGTGAGAGTTAATAGTTGAAATGCCTTTTTGGTATTCTGCCCCTGATACTTGCAGAGCTCTGTAGTATTCTGTGCCAGGAATCAATTATGATGATAAGATACAGTGCCATCATATTCTACAGGAATATAGATTTTTTTTTTCACTACTTTCAGTTAAAATACTGAAAGAGTGTTACAATATGGTTGGACAACCTTCTTTTCAGCAAGTCAGGGGTTTACAGCAAATATGTCCAATGCAAAAGAATCAAAGGAAGTACAGAACTGCTCAGCACGTGGTGGCCAAACCGATATTGTGTTGCCTGTGGACTCGCAGAAACCTTTCCTAGATACACAGGCAAAACGATTGTTCCCTGTGCTTGACATGCTGACATTAGCGTTCAGCTCCAACCCTGCTGTTCCTAAGTACAACCTCCCAAAGCTGCTAGCATGGCTGCAGACTCTGTTGTGTTTTTAATGTATTTTTATGCGTTTTTTATTAGATAGTTGACAGTAGAGACACGACAGCAAGCAAAGGTGTCACTTTGCATTACGTTTGTGAGTTGGTACGTTTTCCATTTTTCACTTGAGTCCTGACACCCGAGATAGTAAACCTCCTATGGTTCTCGCCTTAGTTCCGTGACGACGTCTACCACAACATCCTGACCTCTGATCTGCCCAACCTGCTGGAGCACGGAAACATCACGGCGCTCACTCAGCTGTGGGGCTCGGGTCAGATCTCTAACTTTGAGTACCTCACGCATCTCAACAAGCACGCGGGCCGCTCCTTCAACGACCTCATGCAGTACCCGGTGTTCCCCTTTATCCTGCGAGATTACACCAGTGAGACGATCGACCTGCAGGACCCAAACATCTACAGGTCAGTAATATATTTGGAAAGGCATTTGAGGTATGTGATTAGAAAATCAGATTATGTATGTTATGAAGATTAGTATAAAGGGTTTGTACATGTACCTCCTCTTGTCAATGATGCCTCAGATCGTAGGTCTTTAAAATAATAATCAGCTCTCAAATATTCTTAATAAGTGCTCCTCTTGTTTATGCCAGAGCCATTCTCCTATAATTTGAAATCAAGATGGATGCAGTTAATTGACATATTAGGGTGTTTATTTATTTGATAAACTGGGTGACAAATATTGCCTCTGTGAAGTCAAGAGTCCTGACACAGGAATCATTTATAATAGGCAAGGGCTCAACTCTTACTTTTTTTTCTTTGGTTACCAAAACTGAAAATATGGTCGCCACTTTTAGACAAACACAGGGCTTTCACCCGCGAGGCTGGTGTTTAATTTAACTTTACGTAGCAAGCTGAACAACATCACGTTTTACGCCATGTACTTGCATACGGAAGTGAATAGCGTAACAAATCTACTGTAACTGTCGAGCCCCGATAGGACAATTTTCATTTGTCACAGTTAAACATCAGAGTCCATTACTGCTGTGCTTGCATTTCGTTGTCATGCAGGAATTTAATCAAACCCATTGCAGTCCAGTCAAAAGAGAAAGAAGATCGCTACGTGGATAATTACAGGGTAAGGACTGTTGTACATTTTAGCAGGTGTTTCTTGAGTGTATTGGATGTTCCAGTAAGAAAGAGTGTGTGTGTTGTGCAGTACCTTGAGGAGGAGTACAAGAAGGGCATTCATGAGGATGACCCCATGCCTCCTGTCCAGCCTTATCACTACGGCTCACACTACTCCAACAGCGGCACCGTGCTGCACTTCTTGGTTCGAATGCCTCCTTTTACCAAGATGTTCCTCGCATACCAGGGTGAGTCCCACATCAAGTTTAAATAAGAGTTAAGGAAGAGAATCGGTCTCCAGCTGCACTGTCTTTTACAGTATCTTTTAGTTTCAACAAGTATTGTAAATGTTAACTGACTGACAGGCCAGGGCTCTTTAACCGCAGATCATTTTCATACATCTCCAAAAAGCATTTAGCAGCATCGAGTGCCACCTGTCTGCATTACATTGACCGCTCCATCTTGGTTGATGCCAAGGCTTTTAGTACTGAAATGTTGAAACGTCCTGATCTCAGATCTGACTGAGCAGCACGTTCTTTATATGGTTCTCTGATCAACTCCTCTTCCTTCCTCTTTTCTATTTATTCTTTTCTTGTTAATGATTTTTTCATTCATCCGTCTCTCTCTCCTCTGATCCTCCGAGGCATCTTTTTGTGCGATCGTAAATGTATTCAGCAAGCGTGGTGTCTAAGGTCATGAAAGGGGATCTTTTCAATCAGTGAGTCGAATTTGTAATTAGATTGTCTTTGGCCTTAATCAGACCAGAGCTTTGATATCCCGGACCGGACGTTTCACTCCATGAACACCACGTGGCGCCTGTCCTCCTACGAGTCTATGACTGATGTGAAAGAGCTCATCCCAGAGTTTTTCTACCTCCCAGAATTCCTGGTCAACAGAGAGGGTAATTATTTTCCACTGCATTTTATACCTTTAATCTGTATAGCTATCATTTATACCAGCATACATGTTTCATATCCTATTATGTATTAAAAAAGTAAAATGTCTTGCCTTCACAGGTTTTGATTTTGGTGTTCGTCAAAATGGTGAGAGGGTGAATCATGTGAATTTGCCACCCTGGGCCCGCAACGACCCACGTCTGTTCATCCTGATCCACCGACAAGCGCTGGAGTCGGACCAAGTCTCCCAGACACTGTGCCAGTGGATCGACCTGGTGTTTGGGCTCAAGCAGAAAGGCAAAGCAGCTGTCCACGCCATCAACGTCTTCCACCCAGCTGTAAGTAGCTACCTATTTCACATTTGATAGAAATTATTGGGTAAGCTGTTTCTCCTATAAGCTTTCATATCATTTTTCACAGACCTATTTTGGCATGGACGTTTCGGCTGTAGAAGACCCGGTGCAGCGACGGGCCCTGGAGACAATGATCAAGACATACGGACAGACGCCCAGGCAGCTCTTCAACGCCTCTCATGTCAGCAGGGCCGGTCCCAAACTCATGATGGAGGGAGAGCTGCCGGCAGCCATGGGTCTCCTGGTGCAGCTGGCCTTCAGAGAAACCAGAGAACAGGCCAAGGAAATAGTCTGCCCGGTAATCTACTCTGTGGTGGTAGTGACTCTGACAGCCCGCTGTGCGCTGCTGAGGAATGACTTAATTCATCGTCCATGAAATGATCTGCTGCTCACCTGGCAATTTCCTCTTCCTCCCCCACAGAGCCCACTGCCATGGATCAAAGGTCTGAAGTGGGGCGAGTATGTGGGCTCACCCTCTGCTCCAGACCCAGTGGTGTGTTTCAGCCAGCCGCACGGGGAGAGGTTCGGATCCCTGCTGGCTCTGCCAACACGAGCCATCTGCGGGCTGTCCCGCAAGTTCTGCCTTATGATGATCTATAGCAAGGAGCAGGGTAGGAACCCTAGATACCCTAGGTAGATCCAGAATGGTTTGCACAATGTCCTGCTGACTCCGTTTACTTTATGTTCTCTACCCTGTAGGTGTTCGGAGCATGCACAGCACAGACATCCAGTGGTCGGCCATCTTGAGCTGGGGCTACGGAGACAACATATTGAGGCTGAAGAGCAAGCAGAGCGAACCACCCATCAACTTCATTCAGTGTTCACAACTTCACCAGGTAAATACGGGGGAAATTCCCAAGCTCAGAATAAAAAACTAAAAAACAGAGCACCTGTTTGTGAAAGGAATTACTGGTCTCCCGTCAGTGTTACACAACTTTACAAATGGGTCAGGTTTCTCGTTTCCTCTGTCCAACAGTCTGTCTGTCTCTCCTCCAGGTGACCAGCTGCGCCTGGGTGCCCGATGGCTGCCAGCTATTTACAGGCAGCCAGTGTGGAGTCATCACTGCCTACAGCAACCGCTTCACCAGCACCACGGTGGGTTTCCATGGCGACGTCCCCCTCTAACCTTCCGCCTCCACATCAGCACCCAATCCACCCACCCAGCTCGCATAACCCCCTCTCCACTACCCCTCTTTAGACCATCTCACCGTGTTCAAACGCTCAGCTTCATTAGTCACATCACAGTTGCCCTTGAAACACATTTCCACCGAGCCTACAAGTGGGATTAGAGGTCTGGGAGTTCAGTCATCAGAGAGGCTTTCAGACTTTCATCGGTCCCCACCAATAGGCATCTAGGTTTCCTAGCTTTTCTCGGTCTCTCAAGGGTGTTTCAGTAGCAATTGATTTGTGCTGTTCAGAAAAGCCTGTTTGAGATTCATTAATGGAGTTTTTTTTTTTTTTTAGGAAAACTTTTAGGAGATATCTCATCCATGCTAACATTGAATGCTAATTATTCAGATTTGTATGTACCCTGTATATAGCCTCTAATATGTGTCTCTCCATAGCCGTCAGAGATGGAGGTGGAATCTCAGGTTCACCTGTACGGACACACAGCGGAAGTCACCAGCCTGTTTGTCTGCAAACCCTACAGCATCCTAATCAGTGTCAGCAGAGATGGCACCTGTATCCTCTGGGACCTCAACAGGTGTGTGTGTGTGTGTGTGTGTGTGTGTGTGTGTGTGTGTGTGTGTGTGTGTGTGTGTGTGTGTGTGTTTTTTTTTGTGTGTGTTTGTTTGTTTTTTTGGTGGGTGGGTGGGTGGGTGGGTGGGTGGGGTGTGTCTCTGTCTGTCTGTCTCTTTCTTTTTGTGTGTGTCTGTGTCTTTTTGTGCGTGATGAGAAATCTAAAGTAGTGTGATGCTCTGTGTTTCTTCAGGCTCTGTTATGTTCAAAGCCTCACAGGCCACAAAAGCCCAGTGACCGCAGTGTCTGCCAGCGAGACCACGGGGGACATCGCAACAGTCTGTGACTCAGGTGAAGACCGCTCCGACTTTTATCATTATCACTTTTCCAGACTGACACCATGTTGATGTGATGTACTGTATGACACTTGATTCTGTGTTATCCAGTGGGCGGCGGCAGCGACCTGCGTCTGTGGACGGTGAACGGGGACCTAATCGGTCACGTCCACTGCAGAGAGATCATCTGCTCCGTGGCGTTCTCCAACCAGCCAGAGGGCGTGTCTGTCAACGTCATCGCCGGCGGGCTGGAGAACGGCGTCGTCAGGTGAGCAGGAACTCTTTTTTTATTTATTTATTTTTTTCACACATTTATGGGCTTTCTTTTCCTCTCAAGACACTGGATTATTCACACTGTTATTTTTATGTCTGAAATATTGTCAGGTTGTGGAGCACATGGGATTTAAAGCCAGTGAGAGAGATCACCTTTTCCAAGTCGAGCAAACCCATCATCAGGTATCTTGTCAGCGCTACAACCATGTTATTCTTTGCTTTTATGCGATGCCACTTGCCACCATTGTAAATATCTGTGTAGTTCTGTGGGGAATACTGATGACAATGTCCTCTCCTGCGTGCCTCAGCCTGACCTACTCGTGTGACGGCCACCACCTCTACACAGCCAACAGCGAGGGCACCGTGATGGCGTGGTGTCGGCGGGACCAGCAGCGCATGAAGCTGCCCATGTTCTACTCCTTCCTGAGCAGCTACGCCGCAGGCTGACTGTGTGTCTGACTTTTACTACCGTCTGCTCCTCTACAGCCTCCTCCTCTTCCTCCTCCTCTCTGCACTGACGGGGAGGAGGACGTGTCAGCATGGCCTCCACCTCCCTGACTTTTAACTAAAGCCATCCCCAGCTGAGCAAAGTCTACCACAGCCGCTCCCAGCATCAAGAAATGATTATGAAAATAGTATTCTATATATTTATAAACACACTGAAGTGGAATGATGGGGGGGGGGGATTAATATTTGGCCGAGGCTGCAACAGACACTTTATACTAAATGCATTTCTGAGAGTGTGTTTTGTTTGATAAGTCTTTTATTATTTTGTTTCTTGCTCTTGAGTTTTTGTTGTGCAGAGATCCTTGCCTGATGTTGATTTTGCCGTTTCCTGGTAAGCTGCTATCGTCTGGCCAAAGCCAGACCCAAAAGTGCGAAGACACCCCCCCACCGTCTCTCCCGCAGCGCGCCGTCTGACAGCTTGCTGCCGGAGCTCTGCAAGCGTGTCCTGCTGACGCTGCAGTAGCTAGCAGGGAGGGAGCCCCTCCTGGCGTCTTGTCACCGGGAGACGTCCCGCTCTGCGGGAGTGAGACACCGCTCTGCTGGGCTGTCGGCTCCACTCAAGTCTGAACACTAGTGTCACGGCCCTGCATCACTTTGTATCGGAGCTCAGTGGAGGGATTGGGGGGGGGGGGGACGTTAGGATGAATTGTTCCTTGTGTTGCCTGTTGTTCTGTCCTGCTTTTGCATGCTAGAATGATTCTGATCTTGACTGTATGTATGTGTATGTGACATATACTGTCATAATACTCCTTTATTTAAGGCCTGCCTTGGAACCTGTCCTTTTTGCATAAGAAATGTTGACATTCATTTATTTATTAGAAGCACCACAGAGGCTCATCTTAAACTGTTTTCCGCTCAAATGCACTAAAACCTTTTCACTACTTTATATAGTTTGCTCAAATTCTGAGATAAGCAATTAACAAACCACATTAGATGCATGAAGCTTGAGAGGAAGCAGAGAGGAATCTCGTGAATGCCCCCCCTCACTGATCTACCAGGCGTGCTTAGTACCTGTGCAGCATTACAAAAAGGGGTGTAGTAGGTGGGAGGGCGTGCTGAAGAGCATCATGTCCAGCAGACTGAGGTTAGAGCAGTTAGCGTTTCCTGCACTGATAAGGTTTACAGCTGTTTTCGGAATCTTACACACTACACTGATCAGTCCGGGAAACAAGTGACCAAACGTTTCTCTCCTTAACCCACCCGGTGACCCATGCAGCTATTCTTTACATTCCCACGTAACCTACTGTACAGCACTTTTTTTTTGTTTGTCTGTTAGTATGTGTGAAACATACTAAACATACTTTTTTTTTTTTATCCGCTAACATTTAATTCAAGGAGAGTCAATTATCTGTGGTCTTAACATGAACTGAGCTTTGAATAAATTCCACTAATATATCTAATCCAGAAAGCAATATCAGACATGCAATAGGTCATTTGTGTCATGTTTAATACGGGAAGAACCAGGAGTTTGTTTTAAAAACAGCTGTGAAAGAAAAATCGTTTTGCCTTTGTGTTGACTGCAGTGAGTCTTCTGTGATGAAACATGATGTCTTAAATTTCACACTTGGTGTTTGACTTGTTTACGAGAAAGGGAATATTCTTCTTATATCATGACGTCATTCCTTTTGTGTTATCTTGATATTTTTTTTCTTTTCTGCCCGCCCTTGTGTGCAGCATCAGGCCTGTACAATACATGATGTTACTGTGTATGTTTACTGTGTTTCATGCCTGCAAATTTATAAAAGTAGGTCTATAAGAACCACAACCTTTTCTTTTTCCTCTAGAACAACCACATGTAAGATTGTATGAATGCCCCCCTTATTTTTTTTTTTGTTGGAAAAAGATGAGAGGAAAACGTGACAATTGGCAATGTTTTTGTATGCTTTCTGACACAGAAGGAAATATAATTTTTCTGTTGAAAACTTAAGCTATGCATAATTTAAGCTCATTGTCTTGAGTCGCTGAAATTATGTCATTTAACCTCTGGGCTGGCATCATTGACTGAGGTTCTGAAAGGACATGTTTTACATGTTTTTGTTTGTATATATGTGCATTTGTGTATGTATGGACAAACCAAGTGATGAGTATATTATAAATATATATATATATATATATAAATATTTGAAGAAATATGACTCCATCTTGTCATTTGTGTCCATTGCTTACTTTGTGTGGTGCGTTCAGGGGCATCTATAGCGAGAAGAAACCTAGGTGGAGCTGCACAAATGACTGTATTAGATCAGAAGCATGACTAGGGGCGGGGGGGGAGGAGGAATGATTATGATTCAAATAGATGGAATCAAGATTTTTGGATGTAAATTCCCACAATGAGTGGTGGTGTTATGGAAGAGGCCCTGCAGTTTTTACTATGGGTGGGGGGGGGGGTTACCCGGTGATGTCAAAGCTGATGGAAAAATAATATTGGGAAGCCTGCACATCTCAGGTGCCTTCTGCAGCAATAAAGCAAATTAGAAAATCAGCAGATCCTAATTCGACTAATGGAGCGTCTCGGTGCGTTTAGGGCCAGTTTGTACAGTAGAAACGCATCCTGCCTTGTTGCTGCTGCAGCTCCTGGTCCGCTGATCGAGTGCTCCCTGCCCCACAGCCTGTATCTGATCGTCATACAGAGGTTTCCCCCCCTGCTGCATGCGTTTACATCTCTCCGAGTCCAGCCGTGGTGCTCACCAAGACCTCACCGCTTGGATCTCATCTTCCTACACGGAATACGCACGACTCACACTGAGCCAACCGCTGAGGCGAAAGTAAAACGCCAGGATTTACCTCCTCGGGTTTAGTCCAGACCGAAACGAGGCTGGGATTTCCTCTTATCATTTGATATTTGACAGATCCTCTTTTTTTTGTGTGTGTGTGCGTGTGTGCGTGTGTGTGTGTTGGGTGGAGTCAACCCGGAATTCTCCAAATTGGAAAACCATTTGCACATTTCAGGTAGGTCGGCGGCTGTAGCCTAGGCTACATTAATCTGCTCATAGCCGAGCAACGCAGCGAAGCATCAATAGATTATTTGTATGTTATTCCTTCATGGAAAATCATTTGTTTGTTTTTTCATGATGTGTGCTTTGCTGTTTTCTGCTCTAACCAGGCCCGCAGCTCGCACGGCGTGTGTCCACAATTGAATCCCTTTAGAAATAAGAGTCGCCCATGTTTGACAGATCTGCATCAATAATTAGCATCGTTACATTCGGATAAAACGGTATCGATCCCGTTAAAGCCCTAAATGCAGCCGCGTGAGCTACAGGATGGACGAATCGAAGGGAAACCTAAATGGAAGAGGCCTGGTAGCTTCCTACGAGGGTGTGATTAAAAACTATAAATTGGCTTTATAGAGCTATGAAGGGTGGGATTGGAAAATGAATTCACCGTCTGCATCCCCCTATTCAAAAGATCTCCTTCATAATATCTGCACAAATACAATTTAAATTCATGCAGCGAAAATGAAAAAAAATAACACAAAAAATCCACATTGAGTGTGAATAGATTCAGCAGCACCCCACCTCAGTGAATTGCTTTATATGTTCATGCACATTATTATAAAACACAGCTGTGGTTTAGTGTCATCTCTGCTGTGCTCTCTGCCAAAATGGGACATTTCAGGAGTGAGGGGGTCAAGGGGCCTAAAATGAGAGCAAGATTTAGTCAATTACATTGATAGATGCACAGAAAGGCTGATTGCAATGGAGCAGATTAAATCCACTGCAGTTGCATTGATGCACGTTGTGGAGAAAGTTGAGAGGATGAGGGCGAAGAGTGGACAGATCTCCTCCAGAGGAAGAAAAGTTGCAGGTTTGATTCCCTTGCAAAGGTCCCGAGAACCGATCGTTCAAAGGAAACGAGGCAACTGAGGTTTGCTGAAGTGCTCATGAGCAAAGCCCTTGAGCAAATAAGAATAGCTTAAAAAAAATCATGCATGAGCACTGACTGTGAAATGACAAACCGCTGTCCAGCTGCTGCCTTTTAAGCTCTTTCTTTAGATAAAATGGAGCTTTGCTGCTGTAAAACAGATTCTCCCAGACAAAATGGGTCCTTTTAAATAAAAAGGTTGTGGCAGAGAATGGCTGCTCCAAGGGGGGGTTAGGGACATTGCCAGAGGGGATGCTGCTTTGTGGATTTAATGTGATGTTCATTGACTACTGATGTACATACGTGTCTCCCTTTGTGCCTGTGTTTGGCGTCACAGGAGCACCATGAAGGACGGTATCGCCAACAACAGCACGGCCAGCATCTCCCATGCCAGGAAAGCTGTGGAGCAGCTGAAGATGGAGGCCTGCATGGATAGGATAAAGGTACAGGCTTATTATTTTTACCTGCATCTTTGAGCAAATGTATTTGCATGTTTCTATTTTTACCAACTATGCAATATTTTATTCTAAAAACTCCATCAAACAAACAAAATTGTTGGAAGCTTTGCATATTGTCATTTTATGCAACTACAAGCTTTGTTAGGTGTGTATATTAAGATGATACATGTGCTAAAATCATGGCTAAGAATCCGTGCATCCACCCATAAGACACATGGAGCGGTCAGAGCAGTACAATATCCTCTTCTTGATGAGTGACGGTTTTCAGCTCCTAGCAAACATTTAATGTTTATTCATTTAATGTCGGAACAAAGCAAAAACAAAAAATGGCGCGCTTAGAATTGGGAACATTATCATACTTGCCGGTCACTGCTTAAAATTTGCACACAAAATACAATGAAAATAATCATTTATTTAACCCAACAGCCAGACTGAAACACTGATGTTATTGTTGTCACCGTTGCCCTGGCTGACATGTTCCTTCATCACGATGAACTCTGTAGTTTATAGTGACTCACTCCCACATACTGTACACTGACCTGCTGCTCTAATTACTCACTAGTGCACCAAACGTGTATTATTCCGCGGCTTAAATTAGTCCCTTATTATTAAACTATTTAGTTCTGTGTGAAAAAAGTTTGATTAAAAACTACATTGCCCAGCTGTTATGGGAAATTACTAACTGCTGCTACTACTACTGTTTAGCTGTTAACTGAAAAGTATATATTCATGAGTGTTTTTTTTTTAAAAGATGTACTTCTTCAGTTGGAACAAATGGGGTCTGAGAGGCTTGGAAGGTTTTGGATACGGACTGAGACATTTTTTGTTTTGGTCCTTTTAATCAGATTTGTTGACAATAACAACATTATAGAATATTGCCAGCCTTATCCTTTAAAGGTCCCATGGCGTGACAATTTCACTTTGTGAGGTAACATTAATATGCGTTCCCCCAGCCTGCCTATGGTCCCCCAGTGGCTAGAAATGGAGATAGGTCTAAACCGAGCCCTGATTATCCTGCTCTGCCTTTGAGAAAATGAAAGATGGGCCGATCTGGAATCTTGCTCCTTATGAGGTCATAACAAGCAAGGTTACCTCCCCTTTCTCTGCTTTGCACGCCCAGAGAATTTGGCCCACCCATGAGAGAGAGACATCATGGCTTTCAAAGGAGCAAAGTGGCAGTTGGTCAAGGCCACACCCCCACTCTCCCTTGCCCCCCCCTCAATAGCTACAGACACAGAAATGGCACATCCTAAGGAAAGCTCATTGTGGGACTGGCTCTAGTGGCTGTAATTCTGCACCAAGGCTGAATTTCGGGAAAGAGACTTCAGAAACAGTATTAGGGGACCACTAAGGTATATATAAAAGCATCCAAAGAGCACCATGTCATGCGACCTTTAAACCTTCATCAGGGAAAATTTCGAGAGGACCAAGTCGGGTTTTTGCGCTTGAGCTTTAGCCATCACCTCCTCTGTCACAAACTACACGTGCTTTAAACCTCCAAACACTAAATTAAAAGAAAGTTACTTATTTACATTTTTGCTGAGATCCCAATGAAAAGATTAATGCCAATCTCATGTCTACAGTAAATGTGAAGCTACAGCCAGCCACCGGTTAGCATAGTTAGCATAAAGACTGGAAACAGGGGGAAACAGCTGTCCAAAGGTAAAAAAAAATCGGTAACACTATACTTGAAGGTATCTACATAAGAGTGACATGACACTGTCATGAACACATCACACTGTTATGACACATGAAGCCTAACCCTAACTCTTACCCTAACCATAACTTCTATACTAAACCATAACACGTACTAAAAGAAGCGTTATGTCATAAAAATTAAGAACTTGTTTATAATGTTTATGACACGTTCATGACAGTGTCATGTCACTCTTATGTAGATACCTTCAAGTAAAGTGTAACCAAAAAATCTTCCTACCATCAACTACAAAGATCATTAATTATCACATTATATTTCATTATAGCTGCTTTGGTTGGAAGTGACGGCTCCTGGCCAAGAAATAGGCCTGCAAACAAACCCCTATAAAACATTTTAAAAAATTTACCAATTTCAACAAACAAGATATAACAACAATGTTGATTAGTGAGCTTTTGAGGTGTTGGAAGGTGAATTTTGTTACCACTAGACTCGCTGTTTCCTCTTGTTTACAGTCTGTATGCTAAGCTAAGCTAACCAGCTGCTCTCTCCAGCTTTATATATTCTGAAGAGTGAGACGTGAGAGTGGTATTGACCTTCTCATCTAACTCTCCGCCAGTGTATTTTCCAAAATAAAAACACCAAAACAATTCTAGATGAGGTCCTCATGTTATGTTGTGCACTATTGTGCATTAGTTGCCATCTCAGTGCATTATGAATCCATTAACCAATATATTGAATTAGCTGATGCAGTAGCAGTAAACCATTACCAACGTCATGTCTTTTTCCTTCATGGAGTCTCTGTTCTGTAAAAGAGTATTCCACCGATTCAGCGCTACACACCTAACAATGTCCGACAGTTTAAAACAAAAAGAGGATCAAAATCTATACAACAGAACCAGAGATATCATCTTTTATATCCCACACATTATTCCTCCTTATCAAAACCTTGAGCCTACATCTCCCACAATGCAACTTGGTCGCCGACAGTTCTGACAGAGATTCAGGTGTGTTATGCTAGTAGCGGCGAATGTAGCCTTGAGCCTCTAGCAGCTATAGATGGTTATTCATTTTCAAACTTGTAGTCTTCAGCCTTAATCAACACTGACTCAAGTGATATCACTTGAGGCAATTTATCTGACTTTATTCAGCACACTCTGGCGCCATAAAGGTTTTTTCACGTGTATATATATATACATTCATTATCAACCACAAGTAGATTTTCCGTAATTTATTTTTAACAGCCGACTGCGAGTTGACAACAAAATGTTTCTCAGCTTAGTTTAGTGCAACTTCTTCTGACAAACGTCACATGAAGCCTTAGTTCACCTCGAAAGCACCGGTATCGCCGCCTCTCTGTCAGAGTGTATCCACTGTGCACAGCTGGGAGACCCAAGTGGCACCAATGTGGTAACTGTGAGGGATGAACCCAGAGGCATGCTGGGCTTCGGTGATTGTTGACCACTACTGACACCAATTTGGGCCATCTTTTCTGAGTGTGATCATAGATATTGTGAGCACTTACTCATGCAGGCTTCTTCTCATCTTACATTGCCAGTGTTTGATTTCGGCAAGTGTGCAGCAGGCTTGCGAGCTTAAAGTCTCTGGTTCAAATTCCCGGTTGCAGCAAAGACAATGTGGACATGTAAAGTGTTCGCTCATAATAATCATATTCCTGATATCCATAACCTCTTACAGCGCCACTAGACTCTTATTGTGAAGCAGTTCAGGCCTCATAAAGAAGAGCATGTGTCCTCATCAAACAACACCTGCTTAAATATTTACTTTTAAGCCCATTATGCTCTTTATGGTTGAGGTCAGTCCCCATGCTTTAAAATATTGTCATCATATTCTTACTGTAAATAGAAATTTCTACAGTCCATTCATTAGATCGAACCCTTTCTAGAAGTCAGTATTTTTACTGCAGGATGTTTTTACCCCAATAAATGGCTATTTTTCATGAATATGTATCTGACGTGTGAAGTGGCGGCTCTTACACTGTTCATGAATTACTTCCTGTGCAACTTAAAAGGCCGTGTCGTCATCTCATTTGGTATGCTCCTCATGTGCTCAGGGAATGATTGCCCCACAGCCCGAAGCTTTTCACTCAGCATTATAGCCGAAGCCTGGAAGCCTGCCATCCCTACTCAGCACAACAAAGGCTGCTCACAAAAAAATAACTCCTCAAAAAAACCAAAGTGATTATCCCCAACGTGTAATCAGGGTTTGGAGGATGTATCAGGAAGACCTACATTTTAACCTACAAGTTGACTTTTTGGTCTCGTTTAAAAAAAAATCTGATATTGACATATTTTCTAATGAGGAGAGTTGGAATTAATATACTTTTAATCATCTATTATCATATCAATCAAGAAGATATTTTCTCATTGACTGTAAAAGCAACATTACCATATTTTTGAAAATGTTACTTTTAGTGGATTCAAATATGTGCAACAGAAATATTACCTTAAACAGAAAACATGCAATATTGCAACCAACTTTTCATAATATTCTTTAGAAAATACAGTATTAAATTCAAGCCCAATCAATGGTAATGGTAAAAAGGATAAATCCCCTGACTTCAGCACAAAGCAGTAAGTTGAGGCCAAATCACATCAATATTGCCATTCATTTGCACTCAAAATAAGAAATCTGCAGTGTGAAAATCGTTTAGCAAGTTTAACTAAAACTTCAACTTGTCAGAGACAAAGCTGTTATTTATTTTTATAGGAAGCTAAACAGCCAAGTTTCTTTGCTTGTCAAACATATTTGAGTTCATTCAATGAGATGTGTGAGTGTTTAATCAGCCCTAAACTTCTGATCTCTTAAAATAAAAACATGGCATTTATAATAATGTGACATGGTTTTCAGCTAACTGTAAGGACCTTTTTAATATGAAATATTTGGCAAGAGGTACTGGGTTCACATACGATTTTACTTTGTATCAGTACTCTTATTTCTCAATAAATTATTAGCTATAATAATGTTCCAAGAAAAACTTAATGAACTCATTAAGGAGGAGAAATGCGTCCACTGATGAAAACAGCAGGTCGCATTAGACCTTAAAGGACAAATCCGGCGCAAAATGAACCTAGGGGTTAATAACGCATGTGTACCGAGTCAACCGTTCTCTGGGATTTGTTTTCATGCTAATCAAATGTGACCAGTTTTATCGCACCAGTCGAACAACGAACGCCGTGCAACCAGTAACCAGTAATATAGCTCAAGCACGGCGTTCGTCGTTCGACTGGTCGTGACTGTTTTCCCAAGATGGCGCCCGCCTGTATACTCGAACGGTCTTTTTAATAAACTGTCTGTACACTTACAAAGTTCTCAATACTTCGGTTTACATGTAGGGACCCTCATTATGCTACCGTGGAAGTGTGGTGCTATTTTGAGCCTTGTTAATGGTATAGAAATAGCGATTTATTTTTATTTTTACCCGTGCCTCGACAACTAGTGTTATAAGCTAATTAGCGGTTTGCGATGAAACTGGTAACATTCGATTAGCATGAAAACAAATCCCAGAGAACGCTCGACTTTGTCCTTTAAGCAGTTATACGTTTCATTTTAATATATTAATATATTTAATTTATATTACATTTTTGCTAATTCAAAAGTGAAAAAATAACTGAAGTCATCAGATGGGATAGTTGGTGTGTCCCTCTAAAAACTGATAGTAGGGTAGCAGCATCATTTCACATCTGTATTATTTTCTCAGCAGCAGCAGTTGTATGATTGAAAGGCACGCAGCTGTTTGTGCTTTAATAACCACTTGGCACATGAGGTTCATCGCGTTCATTCTTTATTAACGCTCTCAAAAAAACAGCCACTCAAGTAGAATGTGGACGCAAATAAAAGCAGAGAAAAGTACAGAGAGTTAAACTAAGCGAGCCACGTCTGGCGATCCCTTTTTTAATTAAGGGACATGATGCGGGAGAGTGTGTATCAGTGACGAGAGGAGTCTCTGTGCTGCTGATTGAGGGATCACCACATTCTCATGAATTGCTCAATCAGCCAAAGGAATGTGATCTGTGCTAATTAGAAGGACTCTCCTTCCATCATGGGGCTGCAGTGTAATTACAGTCAGTCTGGGCCTAATGACACACGCGGTGCAATACCACTTCTTGTCCTGTGGGGCTCCTGTTCTCTGCAGAAAGCCTGGCTGCAGTTACATAATTATATAATTATTGCATTTACTTTGATTAGGAGAATAATTAAACTGTTTAGGTGTATTGCAAGAGAAGGCTTTGTTAGTGTTCCCACTTTGTGCAGACTCCGATTACTGCCTGAATTAGGTCAAATAGAGACAGACATTTTAAATAAACATGCAGCTAAAATAATTAATCATTTGAAATATATTGTGTCTTTTAAGTGAGCAAATCATTTTTAATATAACTCTCTTCTAATGTGACTAATATAATAGCTCTGATTATGACCTTAATCACCCAATTAGATTAGATCAGATCAGTTCATGGTAAACCTGGTAAACATTATACCTGTTAAACATCTGCATGTTGTCATTGTGGGCATGTTAGCTTGCTGGCGTTAGCATTTAGTGCAGGTCATTGACTGTATATAAAACTATAGGTGCCACCTCACAGAGCTGCTAGCATGGGTGTGGACTCTTAATCTTGTTTCAAACTAACTAACTGGTACGGCATGAAGTACCTTAGTGGTTCCCAAACTTTTTGCTTTATGTGAACCCTTAAAATGAAGCAAAGACCTCCTTCTCAGAATGATTCATTTGAATGATTCCTAGATGCATCTAGTGTCCCGAACACTCGGTGGGGAACCACTGAGGCAAAGATATAGTAAGTAAACCTGAAGGGATTTTGCTTGAATTTCTGGTATTCTAAAATAACTGTATATTGTGACATGGAAATGTGTCTAACAAGTTAAAAGGATAGACTAAATATGATATTTATTATCATCAAATACCATGAAAAGACCAAAAACCAAGTATTTCATCCAAAGCCTGATACTGTATACCTCATTTCCCTCTCCTACTATTAAAAACATGAGTCACATTGTCGCACCGGACCAAATGTGTGTTAATCCACAGCTGAAAATAGTCCCCAACAAATGCACTGTTTACTATTTGTTAGAAACTACAGTGCCCTGTTGTTTTAAGAAATGTCTGAGCCTTTTTTCTTTCTTTTTTTGAGTAAAAATATATATTTGAGAGCCGTTTTTAATAGATTTACATCTTCAGTGGACACGAATGGGCTTGCAGCGGAGAGCCACATAGGGAAGTCTGAAAGAATTGAGAGACTGACAAACGCATTGTTTGGTGTTTTCATGGGATTTGTTGTCAGTAAGAAAAATGTTGAATAACAACAGCCTTATCGTTCCTTTTTAAAATACAGAAATCTCAGCACCTGAACAACCCTTTAGACATATTATTTTACGATGTGAGACTGTAAAAATGATACTGTAATGATCCATGTTTAAGGCTAAAGCTGATAGGCAGCATGATGGATTTTGTGCATTGTATTCTCTTGGGTGAGGTGAAATGGCACACAGGAGATCAGATGGCTCTGTCCTCCACGTAGATCCCTGAGCCCTCGCCGTCCCTCTGATACAGCTGCTCCTCTGTTCGCCATTTGTGGCCTCCCCTCCCGTAACCTCCCACTCGGCTCCTGAGTAGAAATCTACATTAACATGCAGTCTGGCCCTACTGTAAAATTTATAGTCACTGTTTGACTTTGAAAAATGCAACACACAACTTTTCGCCTTGAGGCAGAAAGTGTGTTGTTAGTCCCATCCTCCTTTTCCCTCAGCTGGTCAATGTCCCGCCTTAACACCTGTCAATCATCCCGATGAGCTGTCTCTTCTTATTGCCCGAGGCTGAGGTAACAGGCATCAGTGCACTCGCTGCAGGCACTGACGAAACAGAAACAGAAAAAAAGAGCCATGCAACATTCATCCAGATTTTGGACGTCTCATCTGGTGCATGTTTAGCTACGAAAACATTTTCTCTGAGAAGGAACACAGAGCGGGTTGCAGACCAGCGTGAGCTTCAGTGTAATTAGTCTATTAAAATTAAAACACAAGATGTCGCACAACTCTTCTCCAGTACTCCATGCTTTATCCACCTAAAACAAAATACAAGATCATCTAAACCCATCACTGGAATTGTTGGGTCCTTGTGAATTATAGAGTGTGGTCTAGACCTACTCTATCTATGCCACATCCCCACCCTCCACCTTGCCCCCCCCCCTCCTCAATAGCATTTAAAGCTACAGACACAGAAATGGCACATACTAAGGAAAGCTCATTGTGGGACTGGCTCTAGTGGCTGTAATTCTGCACCAAGGCTGAATTTCGGGAAAGAGTCTTCAGATACAGTATTAGTGGACCACTGAGGTCTATATAAAAGCATCCAAAAAAGCAGCATGTCATAGGAACTTTAACACTTTACCTATAAAATGTATATCAATCTAAAGAAAATCCACTTGCAGCATCTACTGTGCAGTATTATTTTTAGTTTATTAGATAGTAACAGGGAGAGATGAGAGTAAAAGATGGGGAGAGAGAGAGAGAGAGACATGCAGCAAAGGTCCACGGCCGGATTTGAACTTTTATGTCGTATGACTGATGAATAATATATCAGAAAACCCGGAAACAACCTCAGACACCACCCTGATGAAGGCAAGCTAGCTGAAAATGTTGTAAATAAAAAAAAGTGGAGAAAAGTGTGACTAAGTTTTAATTGTAATTGTTCCCAAACTTTAATTAAATTAAAGATTCCGGTAAAGAGATGGAGTCATGTGAAGAAGACATCTTTGTGATCCTCCGGTAGACATACATCTTAAGTTTGTGTAATAGTTATTCAAGATTCCTTTTATTGTCATTCAGCAAAACACTCATTGCATTATTATATATTAGTCAGAGAATCCAGTGGTGTAGTCTAATGTATTGTAGTTGGTATTACTGTACCACATATATGTACAGGCTATATATTTTATATAAATATTTTAATATATTTCATATAAAGTTTTTTTGAAATGGTAATAACTTATATTTAAATTGGGGGTTTTTTAATTTTTTTTTTTTTTATTTATGGTTGGAATACCTTTTATTTATCTTATGAGAAGGAAAACACAGATGACATTCAAAATATATCAAAAATATGAATGGAATATAAAGCAGTAAGGGGGCTTTCACATCAGGGACCTAACCCTGGATCACAAAAGTTGACCCCTAAGCAATGAGGACAAAATAAAATAGGCTACTTATATTTGTCTTAAATGTGCAGTGAAGGGAGGATACTGCCGTTAGTGTAGGCGGAGCATTTAGGCCCGGTCGCTACGCACACACTACGCACTGCGCCAAGGGAGGAGCGGGTCGATGAAAGATGAGAAAAGTCTCTCTGCATGTTCTGCAGTGTTAGCTTAGTTTGCTGTCACAACACTCGACCCCGTATTCGTTAACACAAATATCTGAAGTGAAAGTTCTGTCCCTAAACTGTGTTGTTGGGTATCATTGCACATTTTTAGGTGAGTATATAGAACTCCTGGAGATTTCTTAGGGGGTATACTGCATATGTACCTGCGTATCACGTGGACTACACCACTGAGAGAATCATCTGATCACGTCTTTTTTACTTTTTCTAAACATTTCAGGTCTCCAAAGCGGCTGCAGACCTGATGGCGTACTGCGACGCCCACATACGCGAGGACCCCCTCATCATGCCCGTCCCCGCCTCCGAGAACCCGTTCCGAGAGAAGAAGTTCTTCTGCACCATCCTCTGATGACCTGCCGGTAGAGCTGTACGGGTGCAGGCATGGCGTTGCCTGTCTTCTCTGTCTTCACCACACCTAAAGCTACTGGCCATAGGCGTTGAGTTGATTTTTTGCCAGGTGGACACTCTGTTGTAGGTCAGCTCTGTCCTGGTGGCTGAAGGTTTTGGGGGAGTCAGCTACCAAACTGGCAACCCAGTGAGCGTATCATGTCTTGTTAAATAGGTTTGTTATTGCTTTGTTATTAGAGAACAGCCTTGCTCAGTGCTTAATGAGATGAGATATGTTTTTTTTTTCTTTTTCTTTTTCTTGTGCTAGATCTTAACTTGCCTCAGGAAACAGAAATTTGCCCAGTGTCTACGACTTTTTTAAACATTTATTTCCCTTCCCTTTATCTGAATTAAAAAAACAAACAAAAAAACATTAATCTTTGTATTCTCTTGGACATAATTTGGGTTAGTTTTTTTATTGCTTTCAGTGCACAGGTTTAACTATTTGTACCAACACTTACTGAAAGTACTACTGAAATTTGACACTTCCCTCACTAGTGGTTTCTCTCTCAGTTTGCCTCCAGAGTCACAAACAATTAACCCGCTCGTTTTAGTGCTGCAGCACAGACGATTTAGATTAGAGCCCAGAAACAGAGACCTTATCTCACATAGCTAATTATTTCAGTTTGTGCCAACTGCTCTGGTATTACTGTAAGAAGGAGTTAGCTGCACATGAGTTCTGCTGCAAATAAATAAATAGACTCTCTATTTATTGAAAGGTGCAGAGCTAATGTTTCAACAGCGAGATGAGTTCTTCAGGGCTATCACTGTGCAAACAACCCTTTGGGCAAAAATTATTTATGAATCTGCCACCTCCTTCCAGGGCCCGCTCTAATGCATTCTGCCTTTGCTGCTATGTTTGATTTATTCTTCATATACTTCATCCTCTTCAAATCAGTGACACTATCGGTTAATCCCGTAGCCCCCGAATGGAATATTTTTACAAGTTGCGGGACATCTTTTCCTCTTATTTCCTTAACGGCCTCATTGGTTCTCTGGGCATGTTTCCTGAGCCTGATTCTTTTTGCCTGTCCTAGAGTGAATGGCAAGGCCTTTGACATTAATGCCAAACCAGAGGCCTGCATGTTTTTGCCTCTTTTTTGACACCCCCTCTGTTTCCGAGGGACCGTCAGTCTTTTAGAGTGTACAGTATGTTACAGTGCCAATTTCTGTGAGAGCAGTGTGATCTTCACACTGTGCTCCCACAGCCTTTTTTCCCATTTTGTTTGTTTTTGGAAGAATAAGCACACTGTCGAAACATTTCCTTTACATGGTAGTTGAATAGCATTTGCTAATTTTTACGATGAATTGTTATGATCGTTATTAATATTGTTATTATCAGTAGTATTATTGAATATTTGTTGCACAGCACTGACAGTTACATGACGTGTAGTGCTACTAAGCTTGTATGATACTTAGGAGAAAAATGACACATTTATAAATCATGCAATTATTGATACTATCTGAATATTTTTTAAGAATAATGGTAAGGGTCGGTTTACATAATATGATCCCTTCGGTGGTTCAGGCTTTTTGAATTATTGTTTCTGTAAAATTAAAAGAAATGTACTCTTGGTACTTGAAAAGCCATCGCATTAGGAATCAAACTGATACTGGACTGTCACAAACTATTGGACTCAAATTGTTTTCAGGATAATTATTGTCTTAACTTCTTAAAACAAAAAACCTGAGACTGACCTCAGGGCGCCCACTGACCTCATCTTAAGGATAGTGCCAAATCTGAAACAATAAATATAATGACTAGAGATGAATATTGCATGGATTTATTTCTATCTATAACAGAGAGAACTATTATGATATGAAATATTGCCTCTTCGTTGACTTTCTGGGTGCTACTCTGCACATAATAATCTCATTGGAGTCCGGATATGTCAACCATGTGCAGCTGTATTCATGAATGGTATTATCGTTTTGGTATAAAATAGCATTTAAATAGCAGGCTTTGTAAATCCTTTGATGGATCAAATGAATTAAAGGAAAACGGCAACCCCAATGTGCTGTGTCTTCAATATTTCTGCCTTGTGTCTCTCTCATTGACGTTTTGAGCTATGTCTGTCTGATCCCACTGAAAGGCCACAGCAAACTGTTCTGGGTTTGACAGATGAACATGATATTCTGGTGTGTAGTGGAGACCTCCTGTGGCTGAGCTGAACCATAGGCCATCTGGATGCACTGTTCATGCACTGTGGCATTTTTTTAAAGGATTGTGATTCAATTCAGCCTTAGCCAGTTTGCCTTTTACACTGCAGATAGAGAAAAAAAAAACATCTGCAGACACCGCAGGTTGCATGAAGAATGTACCTTATAATGATTCAGAGTATCAGCCGCTGACATCAACATTCACATTTTCTGTTGTAGCTTTTTCATGTGTCCATCCATGCATGCATTTACAGCGTCACCTGGGAATAGACTGAAATCCCCACTTTCTACCAAGTTTGATATTGGTTATTTATTTTTAGGCACTTTTCAGACACTACTTCGCTGCACTTTAAGGTCTGGTGATCATATCAGAGTCAAAATTGCTTGTTTTGGCCTATTAAGTCATAGCCTGGGAATCCAGACCCAAATCCAAAAGATTAAGGGTCTGGCATGAGTAATTAAAATGGCCCAACTCGAGGGGTGGCACCAAGCGTGCATTTGAATATCTCACCGCACGCAATTGGATAACACTACGACCAATCGCAACAATACACGGGGTGGTAGATTAAACTGTCGTCATCTGTTTAGCTCGCCTCTGGCCCGCCTATATCAGATACACCGATGCGATTGGGGCAGCTCGGCTACAAAGGCATCGTTAATGAGCACCATTACTCAATGCCAGAGTGACTAGCTGAGCAAATTCAAATCGGGGTATTCCAGGGTAATTAAGTCATAGCCAAACAAGGAAATCAACCAGTTGTTTTCCCATCATAGGTCAAGTTATAAAAACAGGCAATAACTGAACGGATTGTAGAAAACATTATGGACACTTTTGATGAATGACACTGATAACGCAAGTCAGATATCTCTTTTATTTCTCTGAACCAATCCCAAAGGACCAGGATGTAATTAAAGAGAAGAAGAGTTAGATGGAGTTTTTTTAGCCTTGCCACAGCTGTATTGTGGATTGTTATCTACATTTATTTCAAGTTAAAGGATCCTGAAAACCTTTTTTTTTTTCAATCAGCTTCTTACTGTGATTGATGGGGTCCACATAATGTATGTATAATGAATAATGTATACTTTTATTAATCCCGCAAGGGGAAATTACAATGTTTTCACTCTGTTGTTATCACACACAGGCCTGAAATACACACACATGCTCAGTACCTATACATGCAATAATGGAGAAATGTTAAAGTGGGGGAGCTGCCCATGGTTCGTGCCTTGCTCAAGAGCACCTTGGCACCAGGAGGTGAACTGGCACCTCTCCAGCTACCAGTCCACCACCATACTTTGGTCTGTTTGGGGACTTGAACCAGCAACCTTCCAGTTCCCAACCCAACTCCCTACTGAGCTACTGCCACATGGACACAGAATTGTCTCCTAAAGTTAGGACAATTTTTTTTAACATGAGAGATTTCTGTATTTATTTACTTATTCCTGTGTTTTTTAACTCACCGGTTTGAAGTAGGCGGGGCTCCATTGGGAAAATGTGATGTCACAAACTTCCATTCACCAATCAGATTTTATCATCATTTGAATCAGAATACCTTCAAAGTTAGTGGGTTGTTTGGTCACTGTCAATAAAATCTGATCCAACCACACCCACACAATAGAGATGAAACGGAATAGGTGAATTTTTTAATACATGTCTATTTTCCTTACTTTAAAGTTAGTCGGTCATTTGGCCTTGACTAATTGAGGTTAAAGAAAATAAATGAAATACTTAGGATTGAAAACCAAGTTTTCAGGGGCCGTAGGTCAATTTTATTTATATAGCCCTAAATCATACACCAGAAGGCTTTGCAGTCTGTACATGCAGCACCCTCTTCAGTTAGACCATCTTTTCGAATAAGTAAAAAACTTTTAGAGGGACAAAACTTTCGGTAGTATAGAGAAAAATATGACTTTTATGTACCAAAAACTAAAATTAGAAATTCAAGAAGTAGGCCTCAATATTTAGATGGTATGCACATGGGAGAACCTTGGGAACTGACTAGATAAAAATAAACCTATATAGATCCAGAGAAAAGTGCAGTGAGCGCTCAGTGTTTTGAACGCTGCAAAACAAAAGAGAATGAGCAAAAAAACGCATACACCTACAATAATACAAATGGAGCATAAATAGGTTTCAACGAGTAAATAAAACGTTAAATCAGAGTTGAGAACATAAACAACACAATTAGACAAGGGTTGGAGATCTGCAGCAGAGCAGGATGTTAGGATGTTTTTTAAGAAACCCCAAACATGCTGTGAATAGCCCTTTCCTTTGAAATGAATAATGTGTTGCAGAGAGAGAACTGAATCATTGTAATGAGTATATCTATGAATATGACTCCAAAAAGAATTATATAATGCACAGGAAAGTAATTATCCCTAGGGCAGTAGGTTATCTAATACTAAGAATCTGCGCTGAAGCAATTTTCCAGATTGAGCAGTGAGCCCAAGTGTACCAAAATACATGACAATAGTAATCATTTCTGAGGAGATTATTTATCTACACTCACAGCATGCTGTTTTGGAGCGGTTTCATTTCTACTCATAACATTGACATACAGTATGTTGCATGCCTGTGTTTCCCATTACATTATTATTTTTTCCTAGAACGTGTGGTAAAGTTTCTAAAATAACATTTATGCAACACTGGAACTACATTAGAATCAGTACGGATGAAATGTTTACAAGCATGGCAGCAGGCGCTTTTGGTGTCGTGGCCCTCTCTTCCTTTCTGGAGAAACAATGGTGCTCTCAGAGTCAGAAGAAATACTCTTCAAACACCCCTCTCCATGCACAATAGATTCCATTTAAATAATTTATGTGCAGCACAGAGTAACGGATTTGAAAAGTTATGTTCTAATCTTAAAGCTAAAATGTGTCACCTGGCTTTAAGAGGGGATACAATTATTCCTATGTTCATTTTCCACTCTGCTTAGAAGGTTCACATTAGAAATTTAGAAAATTAGAATTTCACAAAGTAGACTAAAGCAAACCAAACTAAAAAAACCTTACTCTTCTTTATGTGATAAACATGGGAAGGCCTTCCTCAGAGATACTGTTTGTAGCTCTAATCAATATTTTAATGTTTCAGGTTACTTCTAAGGACATGTGAGAAACCATTTATTGTGCTGACTTAACCATTCTGATTACTTATAAGCTGTTTTAGTGGAAATTTAAACCGCATGGTGCTGCTCTATTTTTATTGAGATGTATCAAATTCTAAAATGTATAGTCTAAACACTTTTTATTTTTTATTTTCAGTTATATAGAATTATAGGAAGGAAGAGACAGATTCTGCTGATAATAATATGCAACCCCAATATTATTACTATTCATAACAGCTCAGCTTATACAATTTGTATCGCTACCTTGTCATTATATAACATTAATTAGGAGATTGTTATCTTTTTTTTATTGGCCATATGTAGGCTACTTTATTTAAATCCAAGATCAGATTGAACGTTTTAATTTTTTGTTATCTTGTAATTTATTTAGTTATCCAATATTAATAATAACAACAATTGCATATAGAGTTCAAATATATCTTTACCTATTTTTATATTCATATTTTATTTTAGCTTCTATATTACAATGCTGTTGTTATTGGCTAGAGGACGTTGAACTCCAACTCCCGGAGTGCACCGCGGCGTGCTCCTCGTCTCCCATTGGTCCATCTCTCCGAGCAGCGAAGGCAGACTTGATATGAGGCAGTGGTGAGAGCCCGTCGGAGAACTGCGGAGCTGAAATGAAGCGCACACACGGAGCGGCTCCCATCGTGCAGTTCCGTGCGGCTCAGGAAGAGGCTCTGCGCCGCTAAAGCTGAAGGCTGCTCCGGCTGAATGAAGGGCTCCGTCCATGCGTAGGCTATCGCTCATTCTGCTGCCCTGTGCTGTCGCCGTCCTGGTGCACTTGTGGTTGGCACAACGACCCTTCTCCACCCCGCTGGACAACAACACACATTCGGGTACTTATTAGCCTCAACCCGGGCTTCACCTCCTCAAAGCCTCGCAACTTTTTACATCCGAGCGGCAGCCGAACTTTGCTTTTACCGCCACGGCGGCGGTGTGTCTGTTGTGGTTCGGTTGTTGTAGTTTGTGTGGAAACAGGTAGTTTATGCTTCGCTCGTGTGTGTGTGTGTGTGTGTGTGTGTGTGTGTGTGTGTGTGTGTGTGTGTGTGTGTGTGTGTGTGTGTGTGTGTGTGTGTGTGTGTGTGTGTGTGTGTGTGTGTGTGTTTTTAGTGGGATATGTGAATGTAACAGTTAATTAGTGTTGGGCGTTGCTGGGATAGTCTAACGTCTGGAAACAGACTGAAGCGAGCTGAGCATCTCTGTCTTGTTACAACTACTGATCTGTGCTGCTTTCAAATGGACTATTGATCAGGGCACACTGGAGGGTAAACCCATTTTAAGAATATAGTTTAACCATCTTTTGATTCATGAAGACAATTGTTTTGATATCAATTATAGGATGCATCACAGTAAGTCCGTGCAAAGTAAATAGTAGACGCAACTGCTTTCAGAATCAGGAATGGCAAGCATAAATCAATCATGCCTTAATGTGTGATTTAAAAAAAAAAAAATCTAATCCATCACTGGATTAGAAAGGACATCCTGTTTCTTTCATTTAAATGTTTTAGCATGGCTTTCTGTTTCTGATACAGATGAATCGTTACCTTTCTATGAAGTTTTGGTGGGAGTGCTGTCAGCGAGACACCATTATGAACTGCGACAAGCGATAAGGAAGACCTGGCTGGGCTATATCCAAGATCACCCTCACTTCCAGCACAGGTCTGTGTGGTGGAGCGCCAACTTCACCACTTGTTTGTCTTTCTTTCTTTCTTTCTTTTTCTTGTTCCAAGGACAGATTCATACAGTGGAAATAAAGCCTGCAGCAGTCAGCAAATAACAGACTGCCACACCAACCCTTTTATCTTTACCTAACCAGCGGCCAATATTGTTCTCTCTTTCATTCTTCCTTTTTGTCCATTTCCTTCTCATTCAGTGATCTGAGCACAGATAAGGTATGATGGCCTTTAAGCAACCCTCAGTAACCATGGCAACGGAGGGTGGATAGATGGACAAGCTTTTGAAATCTTACAGCCTAATATTGCACCAAAAAAAAAGAGAGTGTAATGGTGTTTGTGCTTATTTTCAGAGTGGGGGTGAAGTTTATCGTGGGCGAGCATGGGTGTCCCATTCCAGAGGAGGACAGAGAGGATCCGTACTCCTGCTCCCTCCTGAACTTCACAGAGCCAGGTAAAATAATAACCGTAACAATCAGCCTCACCAACTAATGAGGGGGCATCTGCAGCTGTGATATGAAAAGGTGTGCAATTTGTTGCTTTCATGTGCAATTGTCAATAGTGGAGCTGAGGCAGAATAACCGGAGATGAGCTAAAAAGAATGAAAGAATGCATGTTCAGAAAAGAAGTAAAACACCTTTATTCGTGTTCACCCACAGCTCAAGGACATAATTTGTTTTCTTTCCATATTCAAGGCCAAAGGAGAAATGTCTTCCAGTTGCTGCAGCCATTACTAGAACTGCATAACACTTGAAAAGTAAAGCTATACACATTTCTGTAAGCATTGGCACCATATAGGAAATAAGTGAACAGGCTCACTGTCAGATGGAACATCCTCAGTAATTCTTATGTCTCTTACCTTCACAGAGCCGGTCCAAATTCAGCCGTTTCACTACTTTTCCTGCTCGTTTGTGTTTTGCTACCTTCATGAAAACATAATTGCTGCTCATCAGAATAGACTTTTTCAGATGATGGCCTTTAGGGTCATGGTCGTGGTTATTTATTTATTTATTTTTTTCAGCCCATTCTCTGCTTTACACTGTGTTAATGGTTTAAGTGTTGACGTGATTTGCTTCATGAATCGGAGGCAGGCAGGAGATGCTTGTGTGATTGGCAGAGAAAGAGACAACGGCTGCTTTTAAACACAGTTGGGTACCTGACTCAGGAATCAAGTCAAAGCACATGTTAAGTGGACAATTAATTGTTACTAAAATATGCTTTGTGCTGCATTCATCACAGGGATTTTTCTTTGGGACTAAAATAATGTGAATGCCAATTAGCTTCTCAGACTGTTTTTAATAATTCTCTTGCCAACACAAGCTGTTTGTGCTTCGTATTGGTGAGAAAAAGTCAAAATCTTAATGGTATTGAAAGATTTAGAGGCTCAAGGGCTGATGGAAATTTTTTTTACAGTATTTGATTGATTGTTTTGTTGAAATGTTGTGACTAGAGCTACAATTATTAATGGATCAGTCAATCAACATTTTGTTTTTGAGCAAACATGACAAAAACTCACTGGTTCCAGCTTCTTTTCTTATTAGCTTTTTTTCTCAGTCTTTACTGTATGAATATCTTTGAATTTTGGACTGTTATAGTCGCACAAAACAAGCAATTTGAAGATGTTGAGCTCTAGGAAAATGTGATGGACATTTCTTAGTATTTCCCAACATTTTTAAAGATAATTTTTTGACATTTTAGGCCTTTATGTTTAAGGACAGCTTAGACTTGAAAGGGGAGAGAGAGGGGAAATGACATGCAGCAAAGGGCCGCAGGTCGGAAAAAAACCCTGCTGCGGCGAGGACTGAGCCTCTGTATATGGGGGGACGCTCTACCAGATGAGCTACCCAGGCGCCCATTTCCCAACATTTTATGGACCAAATGTTTATCAATTGATCAAGAAAATAATGAATAATAATAATTTGTTAATAATTGTTGTGACTTGATTTGTACATTGCATACATTACTGTTGAACTGTAAACCATGTAGACTATTATAGACCTTTTAGTTGTTGCCTAATATTGACAAAAACCTCAATAAATAGTTAAGAACTGTAATTTTACTGTTTATTATTTATGATTTATTTAAGTTTTATTTATTTTTCCCCAGAAGAAACTTGCAATCTCATGCTGGCCAGTGCCAAGAGAAGCACTGCTGTTATTTGTTTTGAGAAGTAAGCACATATTTAGTGAGCATAGGAATATTAAATATATCCTCGACGCTGGTAAAGTCCTGCAGCTCAATTCCACTCCGTCAATGTGAGAAACATTTGGTTTGTTGAAGTGTTGCTTTCTCTTTGTCTCGCCTACATGTAATTGTCTTTAGATTGGAGGCAACAGCAGAACTCGTGCAGAATGCATAGAAAGTCAAAAGCCTGCTTCCCTTTAACGGCCTCGGTCTTTTCATTGATCTCCTGGGTAATAAACTGCTCTTTTGTAATTAAGAAACCACACTCACGAGCAGAAGCTCGCTTTGAAGACAGCAGTCCCAGGAACTAGCTTCTCAAAGTGCTGATGGTGTAGCTTTACCAGAGGCTGCTTTCTTCTCTGAATGCCCTCCCTCTCCCTAAATCACTCGGTCTTCATCACTGAAAGAAGGCGTGTATCAGCATGTTGGGATTGTAATAAATCTCACGTGTGCTTGTGCAGTAATCTCTGCCATCCTTCTGTGCCAGTGGCAGGCCAGGATGCGGAGATAGAGATTGTGACGGTGTCTGACCCCTCGGTGCTCGCCCCCTCCGACGCGTCGGCCATCGCCCTGGATTTCAAGGTCCTCCACCCAGTGGTGATCACAAGGCTGGGGGTGTTTTCCAGCGGGAACCAGCCCGTCCTTCAGAGCAATGTGACGGTGAAGCTTCTCCAGCTGGACCAAGAGGTAACAGAACCTCGACCTCTGAGCATAATGTATCACATATGCTGCGTTTTCTTTTGTGGAGGCTGGTAGATGCAGCTGGAGGACTCTGTGCTGGTACTGTTCACTGCCTCACGTGAAGACACAAACTGAAACTTCTTTTGGGTTACTGTCTTTAGGATAAGTCCGTAGTGTAGTACTCCGTGTAGAAAAAGGTACATTTGCACAAAAAAACTATTGGTTATGAATTCTTGATGGATAAAAACTTGTGATTTGTGCAGGAGGCTGTGGTCACTGCTCGCTTCAGTGCCATCAGCACAGGGACCATGGTGAGTGGGATGTGGTACAAACCAGTGGAGCAGTTCATCTTGCCTAAGGTCAGTTTTTCCCAAAAAAAAATGGCTCAGTACTTCTAATATCCTGGCTACGACCCTGAGGTCATGTGTTGAATTCCGCCAACCGACAACCACCCCACCAAAGAAAAGAAAGGCTCAACATGTTTAATCATTTGGATTTTTCTTCATTAAGCTGTAGACCTATTCTTTCAAAGAAAATTCCTCTAAAAATCTTAAACAGAACACAACTAAACTAACTAAAATACTGTCTCAGAGTGTATCTCTTAATTTTTTCCCTATAATTTTTTACCAGGTTTCCATACATAGTTCTTTCCAGTAGGTGTCCCAGCACATACTTAATACATACTTAAATATTTCCCAACAGAATACAAAATGCTAAATGCAATTTCAAAGCCTTCTCCACGATGCCTTTAAAGAGTAAATTAACACCAGGTTAAAAAGCTGTGTTTTGCTGCCCTCTCTAGTTGAAAGTTTCAAGCTTATACCCTCTCTGACCCCACCCATCATCACACATGTACTTCGATGCTCCTGCAACCACATCCAGCAGTGATGTCAAAAGGTCCTGGAGTACACATGTACATCACTGCTGCAAGTTTTGCTTTTTAACTGTAGAATGTAAACTATTGCTAAAACAACACATTCTGATAAACAATACATAGGACATGATGTCAGTGTGTACTCAATGGTAGCTAAGGCCCTGCATACAGTATAACATCGCTCAGTTTGTGCAAAGAATGAAATGCCAGTTGTTGTGTTTTTTTATCCAGGGTTTTGAGGGGACACTGGTTTGGGAGAATATGGATTCTGCTGGATTGACCACAGTCAACTCCTCCTCTGTGCAGCTCAATAATGGAGGAGGTGTCCTCAAGATCTCCTCTGTACGTACCGACGTGGTTTAAACAAATAAATGTGTTAAGAATATTGTCAAGTTTTTAAGTGAAGGAAGGTAATTTTTTTTTTTTTTTTTGCGGTTGTCTTGAATCACAGATTGCAGAGGGCATATTGCCTCATAGAAGTGCGCTTGGATTCCCCGGTTTGGCTGGAGGGTTCACATTCACTATCTATGGTTGGTCCAGCAACAGAATTAATTCTGAGCTTTTTATGAAAACAGTTTGATCAAAATCAAATCAGCCGATTGTTGTAAAAGAAGTCCCCCGTGTAAAAATAATAAAAATCATTGTTCACTCTGGCAGGGTATGATATTAGCTCCTTTTCGCCTCAGGGCTCTTGCATTCGTGCAACATTTCTTTTTCCCCTCTTCTACCCTGTCGTGTCATTATTGATTGTACCTGCATGTGTTTGCATTTGGGCTTATCTGGTAATGGATTTGTAGCCATTGTGGGGGAAACAAAATTAAATTCACCATCCGATATCTCTTCAAACGGAGCTAATGATCCATTCTGTAAAATGTTACAGTTTTATTATATTGTTTTGCCAGCCAGTGATTTAAGTTTTTTTTATTCCTCAAAAGTGCCTTAATGTATTCAAACAAAAGTTAATGTGACTTTTTAACCCTTGTGTTGTCCTCCCTGGTCGAAATTGAAAATTGACACTTTTGATATTTTTGTTGCTTTTAAAAAAATGTTTTTTGACATTTCTTTCAACGGTTTTATATACCATTAACACCAACTCATTACCACTAGTTTTACACTTATTTTTAGAATTCATGGTCAATAAACGTATTAATATGAACGTAATATGAAACGTTTGTGTTTTAAAAAACGCAGAAATTATGATTTTGTTTAATAGTTAACATCAGAGAAATGTTGGTCTATGCATAATCACAGACTGTCAAAGTTTAGTCAGAATATTTGTTATGAAGTTGAATAAAACATTCAAAATTCAATGAAAGTAGTGATCTGATCAGTAATTTTACTTTTGAAGAGTGTTTTTATGGAACCATCCGTGACATTTGTGGGCAATTAGGTTGAAAGAAATTAAGGTTGAAAAAAATAATAAAAAATTTGACACTACTTGACAACATGAGGGTTAAAATCAAATTTTGGATGAAAACCCTCGCCCAATTCATCCTGTTTTGCCTCCCTATGCCCCCACCCACCACCTGTGTCAGATGAAGACAGCCTGTCTGGACTCCTGCGGGGCCGCCCAGCCAGGATGGAGCACCATGCCTCCAAGCAGAGGCAGGAGGACGCCGCCTTGCATCAGGAGAGCCTCAGGCACGGCGACATTGTGTTCCTAGATGTGGTAGACACCTACAGGAACGTGCCTTCCAAACTACTTCAGTTCTATAAATGGTATGGCAAGTGCTAATGACTCAATTCTCTGTTTCCAAATTGCCTGGGCCCTCTGAGGAAATCAGCAACCTGAAATGAAAGTGTGCCGTCACCTCAAAATGTCTCGCTGTTAGAATCACGGTTGCAATCACCCCGTCAGGGAAAAAGTAGAGTTGTGAGTAGCAGTAGGTAGCAAAATATACAGAGTGGTCTTAAGCTTGGGCAAGTATATTATTAATTTGCAAGACCTCCTGCCCTTCATTCTGGGTGGTATTTGAAAGTAAATCCATTCTGGGATATTACCAAAAAATCCAAAGGTGGGCTTTATCTAAGCTTGCATATTCCCTCTCTGGCAGGTCTGTGGGAAACGCTGACTTTAATCTGCTGCTGAAGACTGATGACGATTGTTACATCGACGTGGACTCCGTATTAATGAAGATTGACCAAAAGGGTCTCAAGCGCAGCAATTTCTGGTGGGGGAAGTGAGTGCAATTTGGTGTCTGATACTGTTGACAAGGTACATTTTGCAGGTGATTTTAGTCCCCTTGTGTTTGCAACAAAACTTTAGCTGCACTTTAGATGAAAGGAACAGGAATGCTCTGTCAAAACGATAATTGGTCAGATGAAAGGGACACAGGATGTGATGGTAATGTATATACCGTCCTGACCCAGTTTCAGGCAGAGCTGGGCAGTGGACCGTATTGGGAAGTGGCAGGAGCTGGAGTACGCTAGTCCAGCCTACCCAGCGTTTGCCTGCGGCTCAGGCTATGTAGTCTCTCGTGACCTGGTCCAATGGCTCGCCAGTAATGCAGACAAACTGAAGGCCTACCAGGTAGAGTACCCGAGAGCAAGTGACTGTGGTGACAAATAGTCTTGAATATAATGTACGGAATCTGTCCTGGATTTCTTGTTACAGGGAGAAGATGTGAGCATGGGGATATGGATGGCAGCAGTTGGACCACAGAAATATCAGGTAAAAAAAAAAAGTTCCAACTCCAGCGAAGCACCATGAGCACACGTGATTTGGTATATATTTATATGTATTTAGAAAATACAATTTATCAGACTTGGTCAGGGATAGAACGATGAAGTCCTTCCATTGTTGACCCTGGTGTTTTCACAGTCCACTATCTATATAGGCATTCAATGTCTGACATTAGGAAATATTAGGGGGAAAAAGTAGAAATAGAAAATGTAATCGTTACATAGAATATTTTTTTTCTCCAGGAAGCAGACAAGGTAAAAGGTGTCTTAGACAAAAACATAATAAAAGACAAACGGTTTTATGACATACAGTAGTTAAAGATGCTAATATCAAATAAAAAGGATAACATAAAAATCCAAATAACACGTTCCTAAGAATTTAAATATCATCCTCTAAAATCAGTTATTCAAGCAGCCTGGTTTAGGTTTGTTCCATCTCAGCTTGAATAAACTGAAGTTCATATTGTGAGCGACGAAGATGAGCTGTCTAGCTCAGTTTACTGTGGTTTATCAGCCAAACTATTTGTATTGCTTCATTTACACAAGTTAGTGCAGTTCAAAGTGCTCCACAAGGGACTGACACTAACAGGATGGGACACCATCGCAGCTCAACATGATCGTTTTGTTAACTGGTTTAATCTTGGTAACAGTTGAGTTACAGCGTATCAAAAGTGCATGTTAACAATTGAACCGGAGTAAGACCTTGACCAGCGTATGGCTAGTAAGCTGTGCACGTTGACACAGCCACTGTCCTGCCCCTTTGCTATTGCCAGGACCCCGGCTGGTTGTGTGAGAAAGAGTGCTACCTGGACATGCTGTCGTCTCCCCAACACACAGCCGAGGAGCTGCACGTCCTCTGGGACAGGAAGAGGGCCTGTGGAGACCCCTGCGGTTGTCCATGGGGCCACTAAATCTGGCTCACCACCACACTCAACACGAGGCACTGTGGGTAAAATGCACTCAGCACTGGTTGCCAGTTCAGTTTCTGTGGTTTCCTTAAAACCCCAAACTGAGTCGTTTTATCAGTTATTATTTTATGATAAAAAAACACTTAGAGTGAGTTTTGAAATGTGGGGACCTCCTGTTGGAAAATGATCTTTAAAACTTTGAGATTTCATTGCAAGTTTTAATATTAAAACCAAGATAAACCATCTGCAGCTTTAGAATACGTTAAAAACTCACATGTAGCTGTAGCATACTCAGCATTTGTATCATGAACTCAGTTATTAAATTTGAGATTGAAAATGTGGAAAAAGACTGGTTTAAAAGATGTTTTTGTAATGTGATAACTGACAGGGATGAACAAGAACCATGTGCAGTATCAGCATGTGATGGCCATCGTGTACAGAATCACTGCTGTAAGCCTTGAGTACTTTGTAGTAGTATAATTATTGGTGCTCTGATACTTGACAGACTTAATTTTTTTGGTTTAAAAAGGATATTTGATGGAATTTTAAAGATGATGGCTTTACATGTTTTGTAAATTATTGTCTAAAGCTTTTCATCCTCTTCACTATGTGTAGATTTACGATGAGCTTTCTCACAAACGCACACAGTTTGTACTGTAACTGTCATTGTGCAAATAGTGATGTGGCCTTACTGTATTTGTTAGGCGTCATACTGTATGTATGTTAACACTTATATCAACAGAGATTTGAATTAGTGTATTTGCAACACAATTTTTTGGAACTTGAACACGCAGTCAGAGTGACTGTGAAATAGACTAGTAATCACTGGTTTTATGAAACCCTCCTCACAGACAATAAAGAACACTTGAGAGAGATGAATGACTTCCTTGTTGTTTGTTTTGGGGATGATGCACACTGTTAACTCTTTTGCCCCCAAATTGATGAGCGTCTTAAAGTTAATCAATATGACTGAAAACCTCAAGCCATCAGCTCCTACACAGTGAACCTTTTAAAATGTTGACATGCAGTTAGTCTATATCCACAACGTTCAACTTCCGGGATTGCTCTGGTGCCGCCGGAAATTCCGTCAGATGCACCTCTTTTTTTTGGCCGATGTGTGTTTCATTCCGCTTTCTTTGTGTTGGAATTTTAAACTCGGGTGTATTTATGAGGACTATGGTTAACTGCTCCTTAGATCTCTGCAGGGTAAATCCAGACAGCTAGCTAGACTTTCTGTCCAATCAGAGATTTCTCTCTCACGACTAAAGCAACTTTTGAACGTGCACATGTTCCACCAAAACAAGTTCCTTCCCGAGACTATTTTGCAAGATGATGTGATTGGTTTAAAGAAATGCCAATAAACCAGAGCACGTTTTTCTCCTATCCCGGAATGCTATGTGGACTAGCCAGACCCTCCTCCGCAGCGCTGTGGAGGAAGGTCTGGCAGTGCGAGACTTACATGAAGTAAATGTGGTATTTTTCATGAGCCTTTTCTAAGCTTATGCTTTTAGTTGCTGCCGTGATTTGTTTTGTTTGTTGAAGTATAGCCATGTGATTGATGCTGAGTCACTAGAATAAGATTGCCTCGCTGTATATTTTGTAAATAATGAAAGATGATGCTGAATATTTTTCTAATGGGGGATAATACAAGTCGTTTGTTTTATTTAGGCCTGTCCTACCTGCCAAGAAATCTATTCCTGCAATTAACCTGACATTGGAGCACCCATTCCTCTTCCTCTGAACCCCGCCCTTCTCTCTCCATCTTATCCTGTTGCCTCCTCTCATTCAGTGGGCTGCCTGATAACAAAGTCACATCCGCATCTGTTCCACTCTCCTACATAGATAAGGATGGCAGTTTTCACCACATCAGCCTCTTGCTGATTTGGCTCAAAGCCCTTCATTGTGAAGCTACAGAAGCGTGGAAATAACACGCAGATGAAATAAAACTCATCTCTGCTCTAGTGCTTCTGTGGAAGATGGAGTTATTGAATTTGTCTGAACTTTGATGAGCGCTGTGGCGATATTGTCACTCAATGTTCTAAAATGTTTAAATTAATTGCATTTTTATTTCAGAGACATGCTCCAAATCTTCTGCCTCCTTTGTTCTCTGGGTGTGTAATTGTTATCTCATTCATACCCATCCAACCAGGCCATTAAATCAACCACATCATAATAACTTGAGACAAATTGTACAATGTTTGCCTCAAAATTGCAGTCGTGTATTCTATAATGAGTCTTCCTAGGCTTGTAATTTAGCTTTTGACTTTTTAAATATTTGATCTTGCCTTATTTTCTGCTAATATAATGTGGGGTATTTACATAATGTGGAGAGCACTAGTCTGCTGAAAACCACCTTGTATGTTGAGTCAAAATGCTCATTGGCATAAGCAAGAGTTAGATGAAGTGAAATAATGTTGTGTCAAAGGGGAACGTTACTCAAGAATACATTTGTTCTCTGAGAGATCAATATTTGTGAACATGAAGTTGCTCCCAAAGCTGGATTTTTAAAGAGTAAAGCTCAACTAGAAAAAAAGTATTATGACAACAAAACAGGGTGTAAATGTAAAGATATGTTAGATATAAACCCCAGAAGTTTAGAGTCACCTATGCCCTTAAGGAAGTGTGAAATCTTTTCTAAGCGACTAGAGTACAATTCCCTGAACCACTGACTTATTTTCACTCTATTAATATTTTTGCCATTGAAGTGCAATCATCCATTTAGCCTGTGCAAGCACTGCTCTGAGAAAACTGGTAACTTAAGTTAATTGTATTAACAAAATCTTTTTCATCTTGACTGTCACCTCTTCTCAAAACTCCTCTTCCTGTGCTGCGGACTGAATATAAGAATATGTTGACATTACAAATTTGAGTCTGATTTTCTTCTTGTCTGGGTTTGGCAGACACCTCATTATACTTGAGTGTTTTAAAGTCTTTTTTTTTTTGCCTGATGTTCCCCCACAGCCAATCAGGTGAGTTTAAGTACTGCTTCATTAACACCACTCACCATGTTCCAAAAATGATGTTCTCACGAATGGATTATAAACTGGGTGTTATTTAACACTCTACATATTATACAAAGGTGTATATTGCTACAATCTTTGTTCATGCAATTTTATTGTGAAGGTTTAGGTTGTTTGGCAAAATAATCCAATGAATTAATTACCTTCAGGTAATATGTTAACTGTTTATTCATTACATTAAGGCAACTATTTAAAGTTTGTATAAGTACTTTAAGTTATTTAAATTTTTGTTTGTTTTTTTCATTACTTTAACAATTTTTAGGGTTTGGTATCAGTTGGATTAAAAAGATTCTGATTCCGATTCTGCTTATTGATTCTCGATTTCGAGTTTTCGAGTCAAGCCAGGGATTACAATTGTCAATTTAAAAGATAATTTTGCAAGTCAAGAAAATCGTAAAACTGTGAAAATACTAATTAAAAAGACACTCACCCCAAAGTCACGTAATTGACATCTCGCTGAAGGGAAGGGAGGGACACCTCAGGGGCCCACGCCCACTTGAGGCCCACGTGAGCAGTTTAATAAAAAAAATGTGGTTTCAGATATGCCATGTATAACCAATAAGAAGCACGCTGGTGTGTTTTTAACCTAAACAGAGAGCTGTAGCAGGTTCGTCAGGTTTGTAACCTACCCGGCCCGCCCGTCTAAACATGACCCAGGGCTGAACTCACCGGGCTGTGAGAGTAACTTGGAGGCTAGTTCAAAATGACCAACGTTAAGAGTAATAGAAATGGTTGTTTTAAATGGAAGCGAAAAGGAGGAGAAGGAGGCGTCTTTATTAAGACGTGTGCCATGCATTCACACGTTCTTTTTCAAACGGAGCCAGGCAAACCAGGATGAAGAAGCTGTTGAAACTGACGTGCAAGTTAACCTGGGACCATAGACTGTAAATATTATGCGTGGGACCGGAGGAGGCTACAGTTAGCAGCGCTACACAACCTGAGGCTAGCGGCGGCAGCAGGAGGACAGAGACAGAAGCCCTGGAGACAGCTAAGCTACAGGTGTGTGTGTGTGTGTGTGTGTGTGTGTGTGTGTGTGTGTGTGTGTGTGTGTGTGTGTGTGTGTGTGTGTGTGTGTGTGTGTGTGTGTGTGTGTGTGTGTGTGTGTGTGTGTGTGTGTGTGTACATTATTTAAAAAACTGGCTGCGTTGCTTCATTTTCGATTTAATATCAGATAGCCTACTTTAAGGTTTTAGTCAGGTTGACATGTGCTGTTCCATCCTTTTTTTATCGCAAGAATAGGAGAGACAAGAAAATGGGGGGGAAAGAAGGAGAGACACACACAGATAGTGACCTTTATATAGATCTATCTATCTATCTATCTATCTATCTATCTATCTATCTATCTAAAGGGCACTAGACACAGAGAGGTAGCCCCTGGAGAGCTGAGGGCAAAAGGACCAAAAGAGCACCTGGAGACAGGAGGGAAGGACCGAGACAGACAGGAAAGAAACATTAAAGGTGCAGTAGGTAAGACTTATAAAACTAACTTTCTGTCATATTTACTGAAACTGACCCTATGTTTGAGTAGAACTACATGAAGCATGTCATTTAAAAAAACAATCCGGCTCCTCTGGCACCACCTACAGCCTGTAGTGCGATTTGCAAAAATCCACTGCTCCCTGTTCAGATACACGCATTCATTCTCCCTTGTGGGGGGAGGGGCTTAGGAGATCGTTTTGGCCTTTAGCGGAAAGGGGGGGAGTGACTGAGAAGTTGTCGATGTTCAAATTGTTTTGCTAAGTCCTGGATCTTCACAATTCTACCTAGAGCACCTTTAACAGGTGTGTGAATTATAGAAGAATCTGAATCCTAGAACTGCATTGGTGGAGGTGAGGTGGTATGTGTAAACGCCAGTGTGTAACACTATAAAGCAGTGTTATCAACAGATTAGAAAGCAATCACGCTGTTGGATGCTCTACTCCTCTCCTACTCTTTCTTCAATGCCTAACAAATCTATCTATTTCTCTCCCTGACCCTGTCTTTCACTGGTTGAAGCCTGAAAATATTGTAAACAAATTAATAACATAACTAATTACACTGGTCGGACTGTTCAGCTCTGTTTCAGACTGATATCTCCGGTTCAGGCTGGTCCTCATCCTCAACACGTGCCTTTTTCAGGCGCAGAAAATACTTTTCAATACTCATCTGGATTGAAGCAGCAAACAGTCAGTATAAGAGTAAAAAATGACATAACATTATTTATAATACGTTTATTTGATTCGCAGCTACTACATATAATGTTTTGACCTCGACAACCCAACTGCATTTTACCGCAAACTTGCGATTAGTTAACTTTCTAAAGCAGGCGCAATCGCTTGTTTGCTAAGAGTTGGGTTGGTGATTTTGATTGTGTAAAGGTGTTCACCTTTCGCGAACTTATAAATTTCGCCAGCTGTCTTCTCTCCTTTATGGAGATAGACGCACGGTGGGCTCGATGGTGTTTTAAGCCTCAAGCCACACATTAGTCTATGTGTGGGAAACACTGTAAAGGCTAATGTCTTGACATTTTTGCTGATGGCCCAGGAAAGCATTGTAGCAATAATGTGTAAATCCAGTATGATGGAAGATATCCACGTGTAAATAATGTCCTTCCTGATCTGTGATCATAGGCTGTAGTCTGTCAGTGTAAATCCTGTATAAGGTACAGGTTTTCGCAGGTGTGGTTAGTCCACACAGCAAGACCATGTGCCCAGGGGCCTCTGCATTCTTAATAAGTTAAGAACATTCATTGCGTCTTGGAGAAAAACATACGACTGGTTTGAAAATGATGACGTGTGTGAAGTGTGTGTTGTGTGCTATGGTTGAGTGTGTAGTGCTTATGAGAGACAATGGTTGCGCTGTGTAGCCTAGTTGTTTAGAAATCGATAGGCAGAAGCAGAATTTTATTTCTTAATGATTCCTTAAAATTTTTGAACCGGTTCCATTAAATACTTACTTACTATTTAATGTTACTGTTTATCTATCACTTTTAGCTAATTATTTCAACCATTACTTATAGCTACTACTTCAACTTGGCTGCCTGCTAACTTGTTTGCACTTCCAATTGAAATGTGGTGACAAGTGACTCAGTATGGATCTCTGCTTATAAACTTACTAAAGAACAGCATCACACTAATTTGTTATCCTATTTGGCTATTTATTTTCCTCTCTAAGCAAATGTCCACTTTATAGATTTTGCCACCGCTATAGGCATGTGTGGTACCTACAGTATGTGTCTAATTTTACAGCACTGTGGAAACATACAGTACATTATGGATTAAATTCAGATGTACCTGCGATGTCAAAGTAAAAACATTCTGATCAGGAACAGCTGTCCCAGATCTTTGAAAAAGGAGCTTACCAGTCTGCTAAGTGGCGTGCATCTGCATACTCATTCAAACAACTCCAGATTCTTAGACTCTCCTCGCAGAGCATTACACATTGCTGTCAATCAGCCTCCTCTTCTCCATCACTCCCTCCTTCTACTCCTCTGTGTGCACTAAAACAAAGAAAAAATCCTTTATTCATGACACCCGGCATGTGGAAAAAGTATTTCTGACTGATTCTGATTCACAGGACTGAAGGGATATTATTAGACGCACAACTATGCCCTAATGGGGCAACATTTTCCTCAATTTGAGATTGCACCCACAGCCCTCTCTCTCATTTCCATAGGAGCTACAGTGTCTCAGCCTGGTAAGGTTCTGGCAGAACACAGCTGTGTGACATTGTGGATCGGGTAGATGATTAATTTGGTAGGTTTGCTATTAGACAGTACACATAATAACACACAAAGTGATGTTGCTGTGTGAATCATGGAGTGTCATAAACCCTCTTGAGCCCTGGTGCAGTAACATGGCAGATTTAATGTGATAGTGTTTGTGAGAGATAATTAGTCATTCAGTCTTAAGAGGATCATGAATTAGCTCATCGGTCTCATGATGAGATTCTTGGAAACCTCTCAATCATTTGATGTAACCTGATGCAATGCCATATATGGGGAAAAAATGATGTCAGTTAAGTGAATCCAGTTGCCCTCAGTTCAGCATTTAACTTCAGCCATTTAGTAATGCACTTGCACAAGGTTGGGAGACCTTGAAAAAGAATGGTTACAATTGAGGCAGCAGGCCGAGATCTCCTGACTTTTATTCCCTAATTCCAAAACCACTGGATCTTACGTATCCCATAATCCATATCGCAGGATTTATGTTATTAATTTGTAATCTTCAATCCAAGACGAGATAACCCTGAATGACATTGTCAGTTTCTCAGACTTTAGAAAGCTCCCTTCAGAGCCACAGATGATGTCATACAAAACTAAAGGCTAAACTGCACTTAGGGACCGTTCGGTATTTATGGAATGGACCACCGGAGGAAAATAGGGGAGGGTCATGTCTTTTTATTCTTTGTTGAGGGGAGGGTCATCCAACATTTTTTAGTCCGGGGGAGGGGGGGTTACCCAACTTTTGTATTCATAGAAACGGCAAAATTTCAAAGTGGCTTATTTGCTGCGTATTTTTCCATGCAGCTCTTAGTCTCGGCCCTCCTTCGCTACCAGATGGGTCTGACCCATGAGTTTGGCTGTGGGGCACGGGGAACACTGCCCGCCTGGTGGCGGAAACGGATAATTGCATTGTTTAAATCTATGGGAATAATTACGTCTGGCATGACCAGATATTTTATAAATATCTTAGCTAAATAACACAAAACAACTAAATGGTGGTAGGTAATACATCTGATTTCATATACTGCTTTAGTAAAAAAAAAATATTTCCTGGCTGACGATGCGAGCAGCAGGACGCAAAAAAACGAAAATGAATGTTGCTAGTCCGGACATCTTACCGTGCCAAGGTTGCAATAAAGGTTTCCTAAATGCCATGTATATACATTTGATGTCAGCTTACTAATTGATTGCAGGTTTTGTGTAGATTTGGACTTACATTTATTCCACTTTGTTTAAACAGCGAAGTGGAGGAAGCCTAGTGACGAGTCCATAGCAACCAGTTTGTGTGTTGAATGTTACCCAGAGTGCTTTGCTGAATGGTCTCAATGTTTTATTGTTTTATTTCATGTGAATATTAGTTTACTAGAGGAGTAACTTAGTATTTGAAGTGTGCATTTAGTCTCCATGCTTATTGTGTTTCCACAACAACGTTAGTGAGTAAATCTACTGAAATGGCCACCACATCATAACAGAGGAGTGTGATGCGTCAGATGAGAAAGCAGAGGTTAAATCACGTATGTCATTGGTGTAAAAAACAATGGTAATCTGTATATCTTTGTCAAGCCCAAACCAGTGCAGAAGGTATTGATAAATTGTTGGGGAGGGTCATGCCTTTATTCCAAATCGTTTTGGAGGGTCATAGAAAAATGATTACTGGCAAGGGGAGGGTCATGTCTATTTTGACTAAAGGTCCCATAACTCCTCCAGTGGCCCCATAAATAAATAACGAGCAGTCCCTTAATGGGAAAAATCGCTGGCGATCGCTGCAGAGGAGTTCCCCTCTGGGGTCTAACCATTTTTTCAATCTCATTTCCTTGTTTAATAATGCTTGTATAACCTCAACCCTGCTATGCATAATCACTTTATAAACATTTTCTTTTTTAGGACAACCCTGGGCTATGTATGCTGCAGGCATGTCACATGAATGTATAATTTGTAATATGAGTATAAAACAAAAGAGAAATCTAAAGAAAAATTGAATCTCACAGTAATGTATTGAAATCACACAGAGAACAATAATGAGAATAAAGACTTTTGGCTTTTGACAAATTGTTCTCCCTAGTCTTGGCAATCTGTGAAAACAAACAAACACTGTAACTAACACAAATAAAAAATAACTATTTAGATTTTGTTCCATGCTCAATGCGCCATGGGCACACGCGCCTTACAAATGAGAATCTATGCATTATTTATTACAATTATGCTGTATATCATTATTTCAGGTTGTTTATTCCACCTTTTAGTATATGTAGCAGCGAAGTAACACAAGGTCAAGGTTCTAGAATCCCTTGTCAGTGATCAGTTAAAGAACTTTTTTAACAGTTATGTGTTGTCTGACTTCCAATCTGGTTTTAGAAAAGGGCATAGTACAATGTCGGCAGCTCTTAAGGTTTTAAATGACTGTTGAATCCATGGATAATAAACAGCATTGTGCAGCCCTTTTTATTGACCTTTCAAAAGCATTTGATACAGTGGGCCACATAGTGCTCAAGCAGAGACTGTATAGGGCTGGGCTTTGTGAAAAAACTGTCAGCTGGTTTGTTAATTACCTTACAGACAGAACTCGGTGTGTGCAGGCAGAGGGCAGCACTTCTTGCTATCTCAAAATAACAAAAGGTGTGCCTCAGGGGTCAGTCTTGGGGCCACTGCTATTCATCCTCTATATCAATAACATTGATCATAACGTGTCACGTGTGACACTGTACTGTATTGCTCTGCACCCACCGCAGACCAGGCCCTCTCCCAGTTACGACTTGCTTTTTACACACTTCAACAGAATCTTTATGATTTAAAACGTGTTTTAAATGCAGAAAAAACTAAAGTCATGCTTTTTTTCAAATTTGAAATCTAAATCAAATCTCCCTTCAATCCTCACTTCCCAGGGTACTAAAATGTAATGTGTTTCTAAGTACAGATATCTTGGTATTTTAATTGATGAATCTCTTTCTTTTACCCTTCATATTCAGCAGCTAGCAAAAAGATTAAAACCGAATCAAATCCTGCCTTTCGTTCGAATCTAGAAAGAGGCTGGTCGCTGCCACTTTTATGTCTGTACTTGTACTTGTGATGTTTTATACATGCATGCTTCATCTCAAAGTTTACATGCATTGGACACTGTATACCATGGATCTCTGAGGTTCATCACTGGTCTGAAAGCCCTCACTCACCATTGTGAACTGTATGAACGTGTTGGATGGCCTTCTCTATCAACACGGAGACTTCAACACTGGCATACCTTCATATACAAGGCTATTTTAGGTCTCCTTCCATCCTACCTTCTGACCTATATCAGTGTAAATAGTACCGTGACTTACAATCTTCGTTCCCAGGATCTTTTCCTTCTGTCTGTTCCAAAGGTTAGAACTGAGCTGGGAAAAAAGGCCTTTAAGTTTGCTGCTCCCTCTGCTTGGAACAATTTACAGAAATCCATGAAACTTACTGAGCTAGTCTCATTGGTCGCTTTTAAGAGGATGTTGATTGACTTGGAGGCAGCCACATCTTGCTGCAGATGTTTTGACTGATGTGTTTAGGAGTGTGGTTGACTTTGAAAGATTTTCTGTGGCAGCATCTGCAACATTGTGGATGTCGGATTTAGTAAAACAAGAAGATTGTCAGAAGGACAGCCTCTGATTAGTTGACACACATGTCAAGATGGCCGGGCTAACAGTAAGAACAATACCTTTTTCATATGAAAAGATAAATATATAAAGTTGTGGATTTATCGTTCTTGAATTATTGTACAAAGTCTCCAGTAGCAACTGCACTTCCGGGGTTAATTACAGTACAAAGCTTGTGGAAGCCCTAGGATTAAACAGAGTCCCTCTTTGGAAAGCCCCAGATGTTATCTTTCACGCTAAACAGTCAGAACAATGCTAGCTTGAAGCGATACAGAGATATCGAACGTTGCGTCATATAATTTATAAATTCATAATTATGGAGATGTGAGATATATATATATATATATATATATATATATATATATATATATATATATATATATATATAAAGCTATTTATTAAGTATGCAGATCAAGTGATATTAAAGGATAAGTCTGTCAATATTCTACATTTTCCTTGTTAACAAATGCCATGTAAAGACCAAACCAACAATGCATTGAAGACTGATTTGGCTTTTTTATGTCCCATAGAGCTCCACTGTTGTCCTAAAGAGAAGACATTGTGACACTGTGTTGCACTGGGTGACATGTTTCTTCATTACCATGAACATGAGCATTGTGTTTTGTTTCATATCAATCCCTTAATACATGGTTTTGCTGTCATTGTGACTCACTAGTGTAATTCTGCAGCTGAAAATAGTCCCCAACAAGTGTCCAGCTGTTGGCTCAGCCTTTTCTAAGAATGAAAGACTCGTTTAAAAAACAAAGTGTTAAGAGTTGGTTTTAGTGTTTTCATGACAAAATTACAGAATATCTCCGGGCCTTATCCTTAAAATTAGCTGGGAACAAATTCATTATTCTGTGCTTTCAAAAACAGGGGTACCATCCCAGGAACATCGTTGGTTCAGTTTAAGTCACTTTGAAAGCACTCAGCAGTAGTGTTCCTGTTTTTCTTTTTATTCAGAGGCTGTTGTAGAAGAATAAAATGTCCTGCCATTTGCGGAAGGGACTCAAAAGTGTAAAATGTGTATGACTGTCAAGCAAGGTGCAGCAATCTCTGAAAACTTTTACCCTTTTACCCAAGTAAATAACTAAAAATAATCATCAGAATGACCAAGAAGACTGAAATCAGCGAAGGTGTACAAACGCAGAATCAAATTCCGTTCTCAGTGATGAGGTTTTCAAAATGTTGTTGCCACAAGAATATTTATGAAATATCTATTGGAGTGCTCCCAAGCAACACAGTTGTGTAAAGTGCAGCCCAGAGATGAATAACCCAAAGCTTGCAGAGGATGAGGGAGACAGTGAGTGAGCAATGTCGCTCTTCACACAAAAGCTATTTTGTTTTGCTCTCAATAAGAACTCAGACACTGTGGGTGGAGAAATCAATCTATTCAACCTAGAGAAAGAAGAAAGGAGAACTATGAGAGGCTTTGATTATTGTGATGGACTTAAGTCTGCTCTGAGAAAGCCACTTCATACGTCTCCGCTGTTTATCAAATCAGAAATGCATTTGCATTACATTTTCCTGCACTTGTGGCTGCTTGGAAGGAGAAGTAGTCGAGGCACCGGTCCCCCACATTATTAAGAATTTGGCATTTTGATGAACAGATGTATTTTCAGAGAAGCTACCATTCAATCTGAAAGACACATAATTAATTGAATTGCAGCTGTCAAGAGCAAGAGCTTCAGTGAGTCAACAGAGCTGTCTGGGACAGATAGCCTCTGTCCGCCGGGCTGCGTTTTTTTTTCCAGCAGCTGAGGAGAAACTCGACAGTATTAACAGAAGAAGCAGATAATACAGGATTTAGATGACTGGTGCTCTGTATTTCAGGACAAACTCACAGTAAAACACCAATCATGTATGTAGCAACCAGCCTATGTGAGTGCTCAGTCAAGGTTCCTCAAAAGGAAGCATGTGGCAGGCAATTGTGTAATAACTTGTAGAATCTGGTGCGCTTTTCAGCCTGTACTATTTAGCATTGAGTTGCAAAAGTATGTTGTCTTGAAAAAATAAACACATGGATCTGGTGCAGCAGGTGAATGCGGATAATGATTGGCTCAATGTTTTGTAATGGTTCAATTACACCGGTGTGCTCAGTAGATGGTGCTGCTTATCTTTAGTAAAAAGTCCCTCTCTTCTCCATCCCATCAAACATTTTCATTTCAAAACAAGGAAACTAGCCTTAATGACAGCTGTGAAATGTAGTTTTTTTTTAATTCACGAATAAAAAGAAGTTCATAACTGCAGCACAGTGTCTGCTACTTACAAATATCACAACTGAATCACCCTAATAAAACATTAGAGATGTGAATCTGAACCAGATGGAAACGCAGTCTGCAATAAACTAAAACAAAAGTTTTTATGTACAGCTGAGCATAAACAGCATGAGCACTACTTTGCATACAATGCCAGCATGTTATTGTACAAGTAGGCAGTTGAGTTGCAGAGGTCTTTTCTACGGGATTGGCACTCTTAATGGCAGCTTAATGATTAAGGATCCCCAAATCACACATCATACACTTAAGACATCTTACTTTATTTAGTGGAGTGTGAAGGACTAGTATGTTAGTTATGGTGGATGAGGTCAGTGGTTTTGGTTGGAGTGTGGCTCAGTACTGGACTCTGCTGCGGCTTCAGCCTCACGATGCATTTGGCTGAGGTGTTTGACGAGGCTCTCCAGTTGAGGGTTTCCCCCAAACTCCCCGATGAGACGGTAGACCTCCTCCTCCAGGTCTCGCAGAGTCTGACGGGTGTAGGCAAACGAGCCGACCTTCTCCAGGTAGTCCACACAGTATTGTTTGATTTCCATGATTTCTGTGCGCTTCCTCAGGATGTCCTGCACCTGAGTGCTCTCTGGACACGACCATATGGCGTGAATGGTGGGGAAAGAGAACTTTCCCTCAGTCAGGTCCTCACAGAAGCTCTTGTTCTCGCTGTACTCACGAGAGGTCAGGTTGGCGTAGTCGTCGCGGATCTGGAAGAAGAGGCCCAGTGTGTCCAGAAGGGGTTTCAGGTCCTGTTTCCAATCTGAGAAGAGCTGCATCAGGATCACAGCCAGACCAAAGAGCCCCCCAGTTTTCTGTAGCACCATGTTGCGGTACTCCTGCTCAGTGGGACAGGTGTAGGTGTCCCTCCAGTGGATGTCCAGACCCTGACCACGGTGTAGCTCCAGCAGCTGCCGGGTAAACACTCGGACAGCCTCAGGGTGCTCCAGGGTCAGCACCTTCTCTAACCCCAGGAAGTAGACGTAGTTGGCCGTGTTGATAACGGAGGGAATGCCATAGATGCTGTGGGCCACAGGGAAGCCTCGCCGCAGCTTGGAGCTGTCCTCGATGTCGTCTATGAGCAAGCTGGCGTTGTGCAGCACATCAGTCACCTGGATGATCACCTGAACACGACAAACATATCTGATCATTAAACTATACAGTTGTGCAGAAATCAACAAAGCATAGTTTGTTTTGCTGCACTAAATTTCAGGAACTGTTACAATGATGCTTATGCTGAGAAAACTTCCTTTCCCTACTCTTGACTAGAAACTGGATTCACCTCTTTTTGCTTTCTCCATGCAGGAGATTGTTAGAGCAACTTAAACAAACCCTTATGTGTTCCCAGGCTCTCTCTGGAACAAATATATTTCGTTAACATTTTATCATTGTGTGTCTTCATTATAGTGAACCACAGGTTACCAGGAACTCTGGGTAAATTATCCATTACAACTTGTATACAGCCGAGGGGGCAATGTCTACAGTCCTGCCTGAACTACTCTAGTGAGAATCTTCTAGAGAAAAATTGTTGTTGCTGAAACAACCCGGTAGTCAGCAAGATTGAGAGCTCAGCAAAGATACACTCCAGACTGGAGCGATTTTAAGTTTACAGGGTTATTTAACATGGTTAAGAAATTACAGGGCACACTACAGGGCTTAGCACACTTTTACCTCTAAAGGGAGAATGAGGAGGGCTAAGTTCTTATCCTTAGCCATAAATGAGTGTATTGAAAACAGATCACTAACACGTTAAAAGCAAACAGTAAATGAGGCATTTGACACAGTCAGACAACATTGCATAGCAGCTGAGATGTAATGGAGATTTACCACAAAGGCCCTAATATCCTTAAAGTGATGGTTCGGAGTAATTTCACCCTAGGGTCTTTTGCACCATGACCTCGAGCCAAAGACCCCCCCCAGAAGCTTGTTTCACCTGGGTCGAACATTGGGAGAGTTAACGTTGAGTAGCATTATCAGCTGAATAGCTTAGCGCAGGTTCAACCAATCACCGTGAATTCGGTGCGATTCGCAGTTTTGACCAGTCACCGCAACTTTTCCGCAAATTTGACCAATAACCGGAGTTTCCCGCAACTTCAACCAATTCCAGCAGTCCCACGTGCCAGACTTTGTATCAGTATGTGACTCAGAGCTACTGACCAAGCAGGAGTGAGAATGGGTTGACGTAACACACGTACGTCGGCAAATTAATTTCCTTGTTTCTGATATGAAGACGAAACTTGTGTCACGAAAAGGTCTTACATTTACCAACAAAACGTACAGCAAAAGACCGTGCAAAACATTTCAGACTGTCCTGCCAACCTGTATACATTTTAACATCAATGTACGCTGTAACGTTTTTTTTCACTCTAAAGTCGCTGAAAGCTGCTGCTGTTTCCTGTCGGCTCTCTGCAGCGGGCGGGGCTGCTGCTCAGTTCCCCCTGCGACTGACGCGCGCACACATACAAACACACACGGTGAATGCAGGAAAAACTGGAGATGAGACGTACACGATGACCTAAATTGAAGAAAACTACGCTCCTTATTGTAAGTGTAATGATAAGTTAAAGTCCAATAAGTACTTTATCAAACGTATGAATGTGTCGCAGGCCAGGATAGGAAATTAACTAACAATGTAAAGCCACTGACACGTATGTTCAAATTTGATTCAATACACCAGCCATTTTCACATTATACCAACATTTGCCTTTTTGGTAAGATTACTAGTATAACGCAGCCCACAGCAATTTTATTCTCCCCAAAACAAGTTTCCTTTTTATTTTTAAAGAACTATTAAAAAAAAAAAGAAATCGCAACTTTTTTTGCAACTTCATTGCAACAAAAATACAAGAGACAATTTTTTACAAAAGCTCCCACAAAATCAGGCGTTTTGGGCCGCAACTATCTCAAAAAAAAGGCCACGAAATCCTGGAGGGACTGCTAGTATCTGACGTAAACACTGTTAAAATGCTTTAATCTAAACGGTCTTAAGTCTAGCTGTATTTCCCTTTTTAGAAAGGATTCCAACACTGGGATGTGCAACAGTATGCAGCTAAAGAAACAGTGTAGACTAGCTGCACTTTTAAGACACCATGGCCATTGGTCACTGCCACAGCCCAAGATGTCAGGGAGACAACACCAATGGAACTTCAGCAAGAGACAGAGAGAGAGAATGAGTAGCAGAGCCCAAATTTACCAGGCCCAGATGCCACCAGAAGGCACTGGTTACTAGCCCATCCTACAATGAATCAACAGACACTGCTGACTAACAGCAAGGTTGTCACAACAAACAAAATGCATCCAACTATTTAGATTGAAATCAGCCATAATGGAAAGCTGCAGATCAAACAAATATCAGATGCATTAACAACCTCCTGTAATAAATCATGGATGATCAAAATGAGTTGCCTATTTAGAATAAGCACAGCATAGTTTCCCCTTCCTGGACCTGTCTAGAGCAATAAGCATCAGCTGAATATAGCGATGTAACGGTATGAAAATTTAACCTCACGGTTATAGTGACCAAAATGATCACGGTTTTCGGTATTATTGTATTTTTGAAAGTGTGTTCAATATGTTCAGAAAGCACTGATAGGCCTGCACAAGCTGAAATAGTTTCAAAAAGTGTAACCGTGTTTATTATATTACAAAAATATAGGCAATAGGCCTGTAAAAACTATTGAAAACTGGCTACTGAAACATTGGCCCGCTGTAGGGGGTCCGGTAAGAACTTGTTACTTGAACCAGACATGTCTGACTTTGAGATCCAGGAAGATTTATTTACAACTCGAACATGAAGTTGACGTTGCATGTGAAGTTGGATGTGGTTCTGAAATATAAGCAAATAATAATGCACATTAATAAGCATCTGACTTACTATAAACATTATTTACCAAAACTAAATGTTATAGCCACCAGCATATAACAAGAAACAATACTAAGAATTACATTAATTTCTCTGTAATAATTAACATACATGTAACCTATTGCTCAGTAACACAAACTGAGAATAAGCCACATCTATTACAGCACACATATCCATAATGGAGCAAACAGTGTAATACACCTTTTAATAGCTAAGCACGTGGCTCCACAGCACTAGTCTGTTTACTGGCATTGCACCTTGCTAGTAAATTGCCCTAACACAACCTGAATATCAACAAAATTAAACCATCTGCACATCTATCAGCTATGCAATAAGAAACACAGCAACCGCAATATTATCAAGGCGATAATCTCTCTCTCTCTCTCTCTCTCTCTCTCTCTCTCTCTCCAAATAAATGTCATGTCGTAACACGGGCTAAACATATCCACATTGTAGCAGAACATTTACTGAAATCTGAACACACGTAGCTTTAATGTTTACACAGATAACGAGGCAGTAAAACCCATGACAGTTTAACAAGCTACAGAATAGTTTTAACTTACGTTCGGGGCTACACACATGACTTCAAGTGTCCGAAAACGGGAAAGGAATGATAAAGAAAAAAGTCAGTTTACAGCTGCTGTTCTGTCCCCTTCTCTTGTCTGAGCGCGAGTGATTGACAGGCGATCAAAGCGATGACTCTCGTCACTGATTGGTCAATGATCTCAGGAGAGTGTTACTATGGCCTTTATTACAAGGCTGATAAATGTCCTGAGGGCTGTCATCTCCCCCTTTCCCCATGATTCCAACTTCAAGAAATGCACTGTAGGCTACGCAGTGCGCCCACACGGCAACTTCAGGAGACTTGGATGAAGCTCGAAAACGCGGTAATTGTTATCAACATTTTTACTGTGGTTTACCGTTACACTGGTAATCGTTACATCCCTAGCTGACTATAAATGTTAAGAGGCTGGAAATGGCTGATTTCTCACCTGCAGTTTGTCCTCTGGAATATTGAGCCAGTGGTTAAATGCTTGGGATAGTTTTGTCCTCACGTTCTTTCCTGAGAAGAGAGCAGAAAACAAAATTCACATTCATCATTTTAGGCATTTTGCTAATGTATGATCCAGTGTGATTAACAGGAAGTGAGTAGCTCAGGGCTCAGTGTAGCTTTAGGACTAATCAGCAGTATACTGGTCTTTTGATGAACTTTTAGCTGCATATCTGCATCCCTCCATACATGTATATTCTATCACTATGCAGTAATTGACATGGAGAAAGACTTACCTTGTAATTGCAACAAGTACTTGTATGGTTTCAGCAAAATTTGCTCAGTGACGGCTTCTGAGTCACCATCCATTGCTTCAAGTTTGCAAAAATCTTGTTTGAAAGAACATAAAAAGTAAAATAAATATCACTGAGCTTGGAAGGTTAAAAAGCTTGGTAAAAGTCCACAATCACACAGAAGAGTAAACAGAAGTAGTAAATATATGTGTCATTCTAATTAGTAGGGGTGCACCGAATGTTGGGCAACCGAAATTAGTCGGCAGAAAATAGCAAATATAGCACTTTCGGTGTCCGTTCGAATAAGTAAAAAGGCTGAATACATTTAAATAACAAATACATTTTTGATGACGCGATAAAATTGCAACCAGCGAGATCCTACACAGAGCACAACATCTATTGCTTTTTAACCGCAGCCGGGATATATACAACTGTGTGGCATCTTGTCTTATCGCCTCACGCTGCAGTAGCTGCTTCTGCTGTTCACTCGCTTCTTGGATCTTCTTCTCCAGTAGTCTTTTCCGGCAATAGATGTTGTGCTCTGTGTGTGATCTTGTGCGATAGCGCGGTAGCAGCCAAGAGGAGTATCCATCAGGCAAGTGTTATTTAAATATACTTCTGGTGGAGATGCTAAACGAATCATTTAACAAAGGTTCTTTACCTAGATCACTTACAGAGGCCAATATTAGTCTTATACTTAAAAAAGGGAAACCAGCTGATGAATGTCCTTCATATCGACCTATTGGTCTTCTAAATGTTGATTTTAAAATATTATCTAAGACACTAGCGCCGGCGCCTTGAGAAGATTTTGCCCTCCATTATCAACACTGATCAGACAGGGTTCATTATTGGCAGGAACTCCTAACAACATGAGAAGGCTGTTAAACGTAATTCAGTTGTCGCGTCAGCAGAAGTTGCCCAGTATGGTGATAAGTCTAGATGCCAAAAAAGCCTTTGACAGTCTAATGGCACTTTCTTTTTTCCACCTTAAAGGTCCAATGACATGGTGCTCTTTGGATGCTTTTATATAGGCCTTAGTGGTCCCCTAATACTGTATCTGAATTCTCTTTCCCGAAATACAGCCTTGGTGCAGAATTACAGCCACTAGAGCCAGTCCCACAATGAGCTTTCCTTGTGATGTGCCATTTCTTTGTCTGTAGCTATTGAGGAGGAGAGAGGGAGGGGCAAGGTGGAGAGTGGGTGTGGCCTTGACCAACTGCCACTTTGCCCATTTGAAAGCCATGATGTCTCTCTCTCATGGGTTGGCCAAATTCTCTGGGCGGGCAAAGCAGAGAAAGGGGGAGGTAACCTCGCTTGTTATGACCTCATAACAAGCAAGATTCCAGAACGGCCCATCTGAGCTTTCATTTTCTCAAAGGCAGAGTAGGATACCCAGCGCTCACCTATTACCATTTCAAGCCAATTGGGGACCATAGGCAGGCTGGGGGAACTCATATTAATGTTAAAAAACCTCATAAAGTGAAATTTTCATTGCATGGGACCTTTTTAAATACCTTTTGGATTTGGATATGCTTTCAACAACTGGGTTAGGTTGTTATATAACAGACCACTGGCTGCTGTTCGGATCAATGGCCAGCTTTCATTGTACTTTCCTTTGGGCAGGGGAACCAGGCAGGGGTGCCCTTTATCGCCATTGCTGTTTGCTATAGCGATCGAGCCCCTTGCAGGAGCTATAAGGAATAGCCCAGATATCACTGGAATTTCAGTTGGTGGGAAAGATCATAAAATAGCCTTATATGCGGATGATATATTGCTTTTTATAACTAATCCAACAAAATCTATACCAGCTGTTTTAGAGGTAATAAATCAATATAGTACATTTTCAGGGTGTAAAATAAATTTTTCTAAGTCTGAAGTCTTGTCGCTAGGCAACTCTTCTCGGCCCATCTCTTGCCCGTTTAAATGGTCACCCACAGGCTTTACTTATCTTGGAATTTCCATCACCCCATCGTTAGAGGCAATGTACAAGGCCAACTTTGAACCTCTCTTAAAACGTATATGTGATGACTTGGACAGATGGATATCTCTTCCACTGTCAATGATGGGTAGAATTGCCTTACTCAAGACTTATTTATCACTTTCAAATGGTTCCCATCTTATTTAATAATAAAACAATCAGAAGGGTAAATGGCTGGATCAGCTCATTTATTTGGAACAGGAAGAAACCACGACTAAAAATGGCTAAGTTGCATATGTCTGTAGAGCAGGGAGGCTTAGCCGTCCCAAATATTAGGCTTTATCAGCTGGCTGCACAGCTTCGATACATAGCTGAGTGGGTTAATAATGACCCAGACTTGGTGTGGCTAGATCTGGAATCCGTGAATGCGGGTAATGGCCTCTCAAGTCTTTTATTTGCCTTGGACTCAAGGAAAATTAAGAATGTGGGGGACAATAACATTTTAATTACAACAAGTCTGCAAGCTTGGCAAGCAATAAGGAAGTTAGAGGGTCGTTCTACAACATTGTCCTCGCTAGCTCCGATATATGGTAACATGGATTTTGCCCCAGCCCGCTCAGATATGGGATTTAAGATGTGGGAGGAGAGGGGGATTTTAGCTCTGGGACATTTATTTGATAAAGTAGCGATGCTCACATTTGAACAAATCCGACAGAAATATGGCCTCCTGAGAAACCACTTCTTCAGGTATCTGCAAATTCGCAGCTTCATTCAGAACCAAAGCAGGTATGACTTTGACTGTCAGACTTCACAGATGGAACGTTTAATTCTTAGAAAGCAGTTCTCGGTCGGGCTAAACGGAGCTCAACTCTGCTAGCAATATGAACTTAGAGTATCTTCGATGCAAATGGAATGCTGATCTCAATCTTACAATAGATGAATCAACATCGTTGGAAATATGGCGGTTAGCTAGAGAGATCTCCATATGTAATCGAACCAGAGAGACTCAGTTTAGAATATTGCATCGCTTGCTGATCACAACACAGCTCAGACACAGGATGAACTCAAGTTTGTCTGAAAAGTGTCCCAAATGTCAAGTAGAGGTGGGAAGCTATAGGCACTGTATGTGGACATGTATCCACGTTGAGGAGTACTGGGATAAAATTGTTAGTAAACTGAATTTGATTTTTTATGTCCAGCTGGATGCTGATCCTCAGGTTCTGCTTCTTGGCTTGCCCAGTCCTCGCATTAAAGGGTCTCACCAAAGAAGGCTGCTCAGTATTCTCACATTTGCTGCTCGCAAAAATATACTGCTCAGATGGATTGATAATGCACCACCTACAATTGGGGTTGGCACAAAGTGATATTTGACTTACTACCAATGGAATATCTAACATACAGATTAAAATGTAGGGTGGATGACTTTTTTAGGATCTAGACCCCTTTCTTTAAATATGCTGGTAAAAGACTTACAACTATTGTATTAAAAGGGACGATAGATGGCAATGAGGAAAACTGGCTTACTGATGTTTTCGGGTTGTAAGGTTGGACATTAATTTTTTTTTTTTCTTCAAATATAGCATTTTCTCTCATTGATTTTATTATTTTCTTTATTACTCTCTCTTTTCAGATATGTATTTGCTACATCACTGTCAATTGTAATGGGTCTGAGCGTTTCCTTATGTCAGTGTGTAAATGTGTATATGTGTATGTACATATACTTAAATCCCATGTCTTCATAGTTTATTAAGGTAGGGAAACGATTTCTCTGAGTGTATTGCACTGTATATCACATAACAGGTAGTCGGAGATTTGTTTTGTGGCCTTGTTTTGTTATTGGTTGTCTGTGTTTATATCAGAAAATGGAATAAAGATATTATAAAAAAAAAAAAATATATATATATATATATACTTCTGGTGTAGTTACAAACTTTCTAATGCCTCGTTTTATAAGTACAAAAACTATTTGTACTACTGTAGACATTTGGTATCATTCCGGGCATTATTAGTGGGGTACTTTACGAGATACAAACTTGGATCCATTAGCGCCTCAGTATTAAACTAACCAGCCAATAACGCTAACTCGACCAAAAAGCTTATGGGGGGTTGTTTGGCTTGAGGTCAAGGTGCAAAGCACCCTAGGGTGAAATTACTCCAAACCATCACTTTAAGTGTCAATAAATTAATAAATAAATGCAGTAATAAATATTACAAACAGGATTGGTGACAAAGCGCAGCCATGGCGGAAGCCAACCCTAACCTGAAACGAGTCCGGCTTACTGCCGAGAACCCGGGCACAGCTCTCGCTTTGGTCATAGACCGGTTGAGCATACTCCCAGGATCCTTGCGAGAGTGAAGAGCTGGTCCGTTGTTCCACGACCAGGATGGAATCCGCATTGTTCCTCTTCAACCCGAGGTTCGACTATGGCTGAACCCTCCTTTCCAGCACCTTGGAGTAGACTTTACCAGGGAGGCTGAGAAGTGTTACCCCTGTAATTGGCACACACCCTCTGGTCCCCCTTTTTGAACAGGGGAACCACCACCCATCTGTGCGACTCCTTAGGTACTGTCCCCAACTTCCACGCAATGTTGAAGAGGCGTGTCAACCAAGACAGCCCCTCCACACCCAGAGCTTTCTTTGGACGGATCTCATCAATCCCTGGGGCTTTGCCACTATGGAGTTGTTTGACTAGCTCAGTGACTTCCACCATGGAAATTGACGACAATCCCCCATCCTCCTCCAGCTCTGCCTCTGACATAGAGGGCGTATTAGTCGGATTTAGGAGTTCCTCAAAGTGCTCCTTCCATTGCCCTATTACCTCCTCAGTTGAGGTCAACAGTGTCCAGTGTTAGGGAGTAACGGAATACATGTAACGGCGTTACGTATTCAGAATACAAATTATGAGTAACTGTATTCCGTTACAGTTACAATTTAAATAGTTGGTATTTAGAATACAGTTACATTGTTAAAATCAATGGATTACATGACGATACTTCTCTGTTTCACGAGTTTATTCACTCTGAATAAATTAAGGCAACTTAATGCATTTTCCAGAAGCCCCGATATGAAATAGAAAAAAATAGCTATTTGCGTGATCAGTCACAATGGAGTCGGAACCGGCACGACAGAGCCAGGGCAGGAATAAGTTTCTATCTTGGAAATTCAAACAGCATTTCACATTAAAGAACGAACAGGGAGAATGAAATATAACTGTGCAGTGCAGCCTCTGCTTGCCAGCAACCAACCTCCTTTCAGCGTCCAAATTACTCCACCTCCAACCTGAAGAAGCATCTTAAAGTAAGCTATTTTTTTAATTAGCCAAGGGTAGTCGTCTGCTGTAGTTTTACTGGTCACCTTGCTATTTTAACATTGACGTGCGACTTTACATTCTCCTAGGTGCTGATTTACTAGCTCCAGAGCCGTTTAAAGACTGACTAGCCCCGTTTGACATGCTAACTAACGTTAGCTAAAATTAGCTTGTGGTAGCTTAGACCGCGGTTAGATTTTTGTAGTATGCAGTTCGGGACTACCAATATAATAATCTATCTGCTTGTTCAGGTACACATTCAGCTAGTTGGAATAAGAAGAACACACCATTATAGGCCTGTTTAGTAAGATGGATGTGATAGCCGCATTCCTACACTTATAAAACGCAATTCAATGTGGAAGTAATCCTGAAGTAATCCAAGTATTCAGAATACGTTACTCAGATTGAGTAACGTAACTGAATACGTTACAAATTACATTTGTGGGCATGTATTCTGTATTCTATAACGAAATACGTTTTGAAAGTATCCTTCCCAACACTGACAGTGTCCCATCCTTACTGTACACAGCTTGGATGGTTCCCTGCTTCCCCCTCCTGAGGTGGCGAACGGTTTTCCAGAAGCACCTTGGTGCTGACCGAAAGTCCTTCTCCATGTCTTCTCCGAACTTCTCCCACACCCGCTGCTTTGCCTCTTTCATGGCAGAGGCTGCAGCTCTTTGGGCCCTTCGGTACCCTGCAACTGCCTCCGTCGAGGCCCCTGACCTTCACTGCCACCCGTGTGGCAGTGCATCCGCCCCCAGTGGTTCCTCCCACAGGTGGTGGGCCCATGGAATGGAGAGGGAGGTGTCACGCTGCTTTTTCGGGCTGTGCCCGACAGGGCTCCGTGGCTAACACGACCACCAGATGCACGCTGACGAGCCCTCCATCTGGGCCTGGCTCCAGACGGGGGTTCCTCCGGGCAGGGTAACTTCACCTCTTCCTCGAAGACTCCTTGGGGTTTATGAACCATTCTTTGTCTGGCCCCTCACCTGAAACCACATTGCCAAGGGAGACCCTACCAGGAGCACCAAGCTCCAGACAACACGTCCCTCAGGTTCATAGGGACACACAAACCTCTCCACCATGATAAGGTGATGTTCCAGGAGAAGCAAGGACTATGGTTGCAATAATTTGCATAATTTCAGCTAATATTACCAATATCAAAGGTGAGCATCCGACACTGATCTCTCTCTCACTGCGCCCTGCAAGAAACAGCCTTACCCAGAATTAAAACACTTCATTCCCACCATCGCAAGCAGTTATCTTAAGGTCTAAATGAAGATGAATTCTTTATTTAAAATATATATATATATATATATTTGCAGAGCTGCTTCTGAGTTCAACTTGCGTGTCAAGACAGGAGGAGCAAGACAAAATGGTAAAAAACACATTTTGACTATTTAATTTATTCAATGATAAAAAAGAGAGGAAAAAAAAAAAAGGGCAAAATAAATCGCGACAAAGTGCGTTTGGTTATTCGGCCTTCGCCTAGTTTTTCTTTATCCTGCTTCGACCAAGAACCCATGACCCATGTACACAAATGCAGTCTTTATAGCTCATAACTTTAAAGGCTGTGACAGTTATCTCATTACCCGCGATCGAGCTGGGTTTAAAGCCCTCCTTAACAATGATTGGTAGCAAAGTCATCGGTTTTGAAGTTTCCGACTACCATCAGAAATTCCTAGGCTTACCCTCATTTTTATGCACGTCATTAGCCCAGGTTGCAACAGCTTTAGGCTTTCAAAAAAATGAGGCTCGATTAAAGGTCGTGTGACATGCTACTTTTTGGATGCTTTTATATAGGCCTCAGTGGTCCCCTAATACTGTATCTGAAGTCTCTTTCCCGAAATTCATCCTTGGTGCAGAATTCCAGCCACTAGAGCCAGTCCCACAATGAGCTTTCCTTAGGATGTGCCATTTCTGTGTCTGTAGCGTTAAATGCTATTGAGGAGGAGAGAGGGGGGGCAAGGTGGAGGGGGTGGGGTGTGGCCTTGACCAACTGCCATGCTTCGCTCGTTTGCAAGCCATGATGTCTCTGTCTTTCTCATGGGTGGGCCAAATTCTCTGGGTGGGCAAAGCAGAGAAAAGGGAGGTGACCTTTCCCCTTATGACGTCATAAAGGGAAGATTCCAGATTGGCCCATCTGAGCTTTAATTTTCTCAAAGGCAGAGCAGGATACCCAGGGCTCAGTTTACACCTATCGCCATTTCTAGCCACTAGGGGACCATAGGCAGGCTGGGGGAACTCATATTAATGTTAAAGGGATACGCCACCTTTTGTTGAACTAGGGCTTATCACGGTCTTCCCTAGCTGGAGATAGGTGGGCCAACGCATTTTTTGTCTCACTGCAAGTAATTATTTTATTTATTTTTTGTTGGCTCACTTTTACTCACAACATGCTAACCGGCAACATAGGATTCCATTCACTACGCTAAGCTAACTAGCGGCGGCGCTGCTGCTGTTGCACCGGACTAAAACAATGCATGCACAAAAAATGCGTTGGCCCACCTATCTACAGCTAGGAGGGATCGTGATAAGCCCTATTTCAACAAACGGTGGCGTATCCCTTTTAAAAAACCTCTTAAAGTGACATTTTCATGCCATGGGACCTTTAAGTTACATTGGTCCGTAACCATGTCCTGAGTTTTAAGGTGTAGACGAAATGTCAGAAAAACAAAAACAGCTAATTGAATCCTGGTACAGTACGGTTCGTCATGGGACGTTAAATTTCCAAAAGAAAGCTAAACTGGACTGCAAAAATGACAGACATCTTCATGACAGCTTGTTTTATATTTAGAAAGGAGTATATTAAAGGAATAGGTGTTGACCCGTTTAGTCATGTTACAATTGCCTCAGCATGCATGGTTTTCCTTACAAAATTCTTACTTCCTAAAACCCTCGTCAAAGTGTTAGTTTTCACAGCATTCAGTGGTTAGAGTGGGCTATGTTCACAATAAATTTTTTTATTCAACATGCATTGAATAAGGACAGTACGCAGAAATCAATAGGGAAAAACAGGTTTCTACCACGGCTGTTTCTCTTCATGACACCAGTCCTCTCACAGGTGATACCTTTTGAAGAATTGCACGGGGCATGTGAGGGCAAATTACAAAAACTGCAATAAAAGTAAAAGTGGTAGCGATGAGAACACAAATGGAGTCGTATGGTTTTCTAAAACAATGCAGAGTTCTTCAACCTCTGTCGCCTGTGATGATGTGTACGGAGGCAGGACGTGCGCTGTGTGCCTGACGTACACAGAGGCTTCTGATGAAACTGTTAATTGTTTTGATGTTACTTCTCTTTACACATGCGTAATGCATTCTAGATAAAATTTTCTGATCCGACGCCAATTGATTAACAAAGAGCTCAAAGAGCCTCAGGCTACATCCACACTATTATGTTTTTGTTTAAGAATGCATATCTTTTGCTACGTTTACGGGCAGAAACAGAACTTTGGAAACGCAAACACCCACATCAGAGAGTCTTATCACCTCATTGTCAATACAAGCAAATAAACCCCTTTTAAAAGCTGAATTCAGGACTATTTCTACACACAGAATCTAAACTATTGAAAGGAAAAAGATCCTTACCTTATTCTTTCTGTGTGAAAAAAAGGCTTCTGTAGTCCCCTCTCCCAGTCGTGCAGCTGTCCAGTTGCCCGATTGGCTCTTTTCCGATTGTGTTCGTACACGCCAGTCTGTCGAAAACTTTCAGATGCCGAAGATGAATCAATGAATTATCAGGAGACTGAGATGGTGGAATATAAGAGCTTTATTTCATAGAAAAAGATCGGAGTTATCGCTACAGAAAAAACTAACTCGGTGCGGGGTGCAACAATATATATTATAAACTGTGAACACTAAAACACACCTTTATTCCCCTCCCTCCAGAAGATAACCCACACCAAAAACAGTTCTTAGAAGAATATCCCTTAAGCACATGAATCCAGTTCTGGGAAATGATATAATATCTCCAAAGTATGCCAAATAATGTCTGGTATGTCCCAGTCAGCCTGACATTACACGGTCAGCTTGTGTCAGCGCTGCAGTATGGTCTGGTTACACCACCTGTCTATTCTAGGATAGGGGAAAAAAACACTTTGGCTCGTGTAATGAAGGTCCTCTTCATCACTAATATTTTGCAGCATTAGTACACTGTAGCTCATTATGTTACGGGTAAATGAAATGAGGCACAAAAGGTTTGAATGTTTATTGGAAAATATTAACAATCCGTTTTGTGGAGGTTGCAGCTGGTGTTGATTGGAGGCCAGCCCTGTCAAGAGAAACGCATGTACTCAGTTTGCTAGTTTGGGTACCTAAACGTGCAGTATGGTATAATCCAGTGAACGTCAACTGGCGGCCCCCTGTATTTGCATCTCTATTCACATGCTGGGATGCCCGAGCTCCACACACACGGCTGAGCCGAGATGTGTGTGCGTTGAAACACACAGCACCTGACTGGGAACGATACAGAGAGAGTTACCAACAGCCGCTGGGGCAGATGAACTCACGCTAGTCTCTTTTCTGTAAATAGGCTACAATAAAACCTTCGTGAGTGAAAAGTCAATGCACTCACCTGTGTAGACTGGCATAAACATGTAGAAAGCAATATTTCAATCTGCTCTGTCTGCTCAGTCCACTCTTGTCCACCGCGCTGTTTTATGCAAACACGGCTCTACTCTGCAAATAGCAAATTTTTACAAACGAGTTAAAACAAAAGCTGTCGATTTTTAGTCTAACTGTTTATCTTAGTTTGCCGGGAATCTGGACAAATTCTTGTGAACCTCACTGCTGGCTGAACAAACCAAACTCCCCTGGAGCGGTAAATCTATGGAGGTATTATAAGTGGCCACTTAATATGCACGTGAATGACGCAATCGTTATGTTCGAGTTCTTCATTCTTGATGATGATGATTTGCAACAGCATCTTTCATTGCAAATGAAGCATACATGACGAGTGCATGGCCTGCTTGTCATTCATCATTAAAGCTGGGCTTTTGGCTTTTCCACATCAACTTTTCCCTTCAGCCTCTATGACAGTGACATGTTTACCCGACAACAGCCATTTCTTTCTGCAAGGATTTTCCACCAATCAGGACGCTGCATACTACAATAATGTTTCCATAATCACAGACTTTAACCATCACTCCTCAGTGAACTGCCTCCTAGCCTGAGATCCAGAGCCAGTTATCATTATGGAGTTTCCATGTTTTTTAGGAGTTTGCTCACACTAATACATGTAAAAAAAAATATAAAGTATAGCATTAATTCAGTAAGAAAGTGAAAATTTCGAACAAGAATAGGCGTATTAGGTATAAATTTATTTTATTTCAAAGTCCGGCCCCCAGAGTGTCTGCTTAGAAAAATTCTGGCCCTTGAAAAAATGTAGTTGATGACCCCTGGTATAATCTTTGCCTGATTAATTGAATGCAGGTTGCTGCTTGTACAATAGTAAAGTTTGTCTGTAAACTCTGTTGTCTCTCCTCTCCAGAGTGTTTGGGCTGAAAGAGCCCCCAGCATATCGAGCCCCATTTTAAAGGGTCCGGGAGATACCATGTTTCAAGTAGCGAAGGGGTGTTTGATACTTTTTAATTAACTGTACTTGAATGAATTGTTCAAACTAACGATGTTTGATTGTATTAGGTAACATAATGCAAGTAAATTGAGATAACAGTAGAGAAGTAGAAATGTATTTGATGTGGTTGTTGTACTTTGTATAATTGTTGAGATTGAGTACATTTCAGATTTAGCTTGTACTATGGCAGGGTCGAGATAATGTCAGTGGCAGGCTATAAAAGGCCGCCAGTTTCCATCTAGCGCTGCTGCTGTCCGGACCACATGCTGCCTGTGGTCGATCATAGCTTCCATTTTTGTGTTAATTGTCGGGGAAATAAACACCTGTTGATCTGCACCGTACCTCTGCCTCAAGTCTCCTGCTGTAATTATCCAACCGCTATGCGGCCATTCTAACAGCTGGTTTATATTTCTTTAAACCAATCACAACCGTCCAAGGCGGCAGTAAGCCCTGATAGCTGAGATAGCGAAAGTCTTTTTTTCAGCAATGGAAATCTGTTGAGCCAAAATAACAGAACCCTGACTCCAGTCTTTACACAATTATTAGGATACAAAGTTTCATGCAGAGATTAAAAAAACATAGATTTACTTATGTGTGTGTGTGTGTGTGTGTGTGTGTGTGTGTGTATGTATATATATATATATATATATATATATATATATATATATATATATATATATATATATATATATATTTGTGGAGTATGCAGGGCTAGTATGTGAGTCATGGTGGATGAGGTCAGTGGTTTTGGTTGGAGTGTGGCTCAGTACTGGACTCCTGCCGGCTTCAGCCCGCCCGATGCATTTGGCTGAGGTGTTTGACGAGGCTCTCCAATTGAGGGTTTCCCCCAAACTCCCCGATGAGACGGTAGACCTCCTCCTCCAGGTCTCGCAGAGTCTGACGGGTGTAGGCAAACGAGCCGACCTTCTCCAGGTAGTCCACACAGTATCGTTTGATGTCCATGTTCTCTGTGCGCTGCCTCAGGATGTCCTGCACCTGAGTGCTCTCTGGACGCGACCATATGGCATAAATAGCGAGGAAAGAGAACTTTCCCTCAGTCAGGTCCTCACAGAAGTTGAACTCAGGAGAGGTTAAGTTTGCGTAGTCGTTGCGGATCTGGAAGAAGAGACCCAGTGTGTCCAGAAGGGGTTTCAAGTCCTGTTTCCAATCTGAGAAGAGCTGCATTAGGCCCACAGCCAGACCAAAGAGCCCTCCAGTTTTCTGTAGCACCATGTTGCGGTACTCCTGCTCAGTGGGACAGGTGTAGGTGTCCCTCCAGTGGATGTCCAGACCCTGACCACGGTGCAGCTCCAGCAGCTGCCGGGTAAACACTCGGACAGCCTCAGGGTGCTCCAGGGTCAGCACCTTCTCCAACCCCAGGAAGTAGACGTAGTTGGCAGAGTTGATAACGGAGGGAATGCCATAGATGCTGTGGGCCACAGGGAAGCCTCGCCGCAGCTTGGAGCTGTCCTCGATGTCGTCTATGAGCAAGCTGTCGTTGTGCAGCATCTCAGTCACCTGGATGATCACCTGAACACGACAAACATATCTGATCATTAAACTATAGCCTACAGTTATGCAGGAAATTAACAAAGCTTACATGGAGAATTATTGTGCAATCACATCAGCTTTTCCATTTCATAGTAATGAATGTTTTGCTGTACTACATTTCAGGAACTTTTACAATCAGGGCCTGAATTGAACCTAATGCAGCTGTAGGAGTTCAGTTGTATGACATTGTCATTGCATGTGCCTTGGATACATTTATATTTATGCATGTCTGGGTAATATATCACTTCAAATGTATTTATGTATGGATTTCATTAAGTAGGCCTAGGCTACATTTAGCGGTTGACATTAACTTTTTTGCTTACCAGTCATTGTGGCTGGTGGTTTTACAGTGCAGCATTTCACTAGCGACTATCTCGTGGTAAGTTACGTTTTATTTTATTAAAGTTAACTGTGATGTGATACAATTTACTTTAAGTATCCTATTTACAACCCTTCCAAATGTACATGACCACCCAAAACAAGACTGAGGCCCTGGTGATGAGAAGCGGAGCGCACAGAGCAAAAGTCGGTTGTCCTGCTGCGCACGCTCTCTTCTTCTTTTACAAACCTCTTATCAAAATATTTTTCTGCAACTGGCTGCACCCACCATATACATGCTGTGACCTGCTGGTCTAGTGTGCGGGATTTGGTGACTGCCGGGCTGACAGGTCATTTAAGTATTCTAGTCTTAGTAATCTAAATCTCCCATAATTGAAACCTAGAGATATTTAGCGGCAAGTAGAATAATTACACCCCCCCACCCCCCGTTCAAAAAAAAAAAGGTTTCAGGCTCAGGATTTTTTTTCACTTTAAGCCCTGGAAACCTAAACAGCTACACTTGTTATTGTAAGTGAAACGATAAATAAGTTAAAGTACTTTATCAAACCGTATGAATGGGTGTCCCAGGCCAGGTTAGGAAATAAACTAACAATGCAAAGATCAACTGACAGAAATGTTCAAATTTATTAATTCAATAAATTATTATTTTTGTCTTAAATCCACCAGCCATTTTCATATTATACCAACATTTGCATCATCCTGAGCCTTTTTGGAAATGTTACTAGGGCAACTCAGCCCAGAGTAATTTTATTCTCTCCAAAATAAGTTTCCTTTTTTATTTTTAAAGAACTATACAAAAAAGCAACTTTCACTGTCTCTTGCAACTTCATTGCAACAAAAATAAAAAAGGCATTGCATCTTTTATCGCAATTTTTTCACAAAGCTCCCGCAAAATTAGGCATTTTGGGCCGCAACAATCTCAAAAAAAGGCCGCAAAATCCTGGAGGGACTGTTTAATGCTATGTTACTGAGAGATGAGTCAATATTTTTTCTGTTCATTAAACCTGTAGGCCTACAATTACTGTAGATTATGATTGACCAAACACAGTTTAACCCATGGTCTCGCAGGCTTTTTTTCACATCACTTTTTATTTGCCTATATTAATAAAATATGTATTAATAATAAAAAATAATGTATTGAAGCAATTCAAAATATGCTAGTGCACTTTATTTTGTAAATTTTAATTCCGGAAAAAGTGGCTGGTAAAAAATATTAGTGGCTGGTAAAATTGGGCATCCACCAGCCACTGTGGCTGGTGGGCCGAAAAGTTAATTTCCTACCCTGATCAGGCATTTGGATAACTTTAGATGTTGGTGTTGGGGGTAAAGGATCATAAAGTGGAATTCCTTTCCTGGGTTTTCCACTGTCATCTTGAAGTATTTAACAGAATTGCCCAGAGTCTGGTTGAGATCAGGAAGCAAACAGACTGTGGTCTCTGTGAATTACAATTCCCTGTCAGAATAAAGAAACAAGTGCACAATTGAGACACAATCTAAAGAAAGAATAACATGAATGTGATTCAATTTGGCACCACTGAGTTTCAGGATAGAAGACCCAGTGATAAAGTTTTTGCTGGTTGCCCAGTATTGACTTTGCAAATTTAGTAACCACAAACCACTTAAATGCCTTTCACTCTTGGGCTGTGTGCTTTTGGATTTTAAAATGGACCAACCGAGTCTTGTTTGAAAATGTTATCTTATTTTACGAAAATGGTTCACGATATTATTATTACGTTTCTGAATCTGTCTTCATTTCAGATCGACAGCAATTAGTTTAAAAGATTTTTAGGAGTTTTTAGAGGATTACGCCAGTATGCATTTCCCAGCTACTTACATAGGCGATGAATTGTGTGTGTGCGTCCGTCCGCCTGTCTGTCTGTCCGTCCGTCCGTCGATCTCTCTCTCTGCCTGATCGTGTGTCAAAATCACCATGAACCTAGATGTTTTATCACGAAATGTGCTTTATTTTTGTAAAGCATCTAGCTGCACTGTGGTCTTCTTGTATGTGATTACCTGCCTGGCTTGACACATACGCTTCGTATCGCGTAAAAAATAGAGGAGACGAGTATTTACATGTTTCTGAATCTCTGAAGAAGGAGAGGCTGGGGTCCAGATGAAAGGTTAACACAAAGATTTATTAATAAAAATGATAAGTCAAAATACAGAGAATTACGCTGCTGCGGGCCTGGAAAATAGTTGCTTAACCCTAAAGTTCCCGCATCTATTTCGCCTTGAAACACGGTTGCCCCCCTGTTTTATTCCTCCAATCCCAGGGGCGGTTACTTTTCTCCTTCGTGAGTAAGAGCCTTCCTCATAGGCTCTTTGTTGGCATGGTGACAGGTTGGACGCGTCTTGTTGGTTTTCTTCGCTGTCCAATTAGGAAGAACATGCTCTAAATTCTGCCCCCTAGGGGTCATTTGTACCCAGAGATCAATAGGATCTAACATGCAGATGTCGAGTCCTTACAAGTTTACAGGAATTAACATTCTATTGTCCTAACCCAGACTAAAGTACCAGGGGGTTGGAGACTGAAGGAAGCAGAAGGTTATATCCTGCTGTGTGGCAAAAGGTTTCTCTTTATATGATAATAGTTGGTTTTAACCTAATCAATTTAACCAAAGACAGGAAGAGAGGGGGAGAGGAAGGGTCTGTCTTTACCTATAGTTAATAGAGACAAAAGGTGGTGACTGTGTTATCCAAATCAGTCTCGACATTAGCAGTTATATACATTCATTCCTATTTTCATAACCCGGTTACAGCATACAACTTATTACTTAAAACATAAAACATACATGGTTATACAAAGCAACACTGTTACAACTTTATTTTACTCAACAGACGCCGAAACTATCGCTGCAGCGGACGCTACGTGCCTGGTGTGGCAGGACAGATTGGATAACATGGGCGCCGAAATAAAAATAGCTGTGCTACGCTGCTAAACGCTTATGCCTGTGGTGTGTTTTGGGTGTTAACCTACTGTTAGCTAGTAGCTAAAGTAAACACTGTTAAAATGCTTTAATCTAAACTGTCTTAAGTCTAGCTGTATTTCCCTTAGAAAGGATTCCAACACTGGGATGTGCAACAGTATGCAGCTAAAGAAACAGTGTAGACTAGCTGCACTTTTAAGACACCATGGCCATTGGTCACTGCCGCAGTCCAAGATGTCAGGGAGACAACACCAATGGAACTTCAGCAAGAGACAGAGAGGCAAAGAAAGAGAAGCAGAGCCCAAATTTATAACCTGGGAGCACTGGGCCCAGGTGCCACCAGAAGGCACTGGTTACTAGCCCATCCCACAATCAACCAACAGACACTGCTGACTTGTTGCAACAAACAAAATGCATCCAACTATTTTCATGAAATCAGCAATAATAGAAGGGGATCTTTTCAGTTTTTGAAAGCAATGCTCACCTTTTTCATTTCATTCCACTTGATAATCAGATGCATTAACAAGCTCCTGTAATAAATCATGGATGATCTCAGCCAGGTGCTTCTGCAGCTCATGTTCAAGGAAGACACTGGACGGTAGCAGCGGTAAGAAAGTGCTTGCTAGTCATTAGATGCTAGTCACAAAGCTTTGGTCCGTGCACTCTGTCATACGCATGGATGTGGTCCTACGAGTACGTTACTGGCAACGACCGCTACCGTTAAGACTGCGACTGCGCCTTCACTGACCAACCGTGATACAAACAATACGTGTGTGCACGTTCGTAGCGGAACATGATTTGTAAAAGCTATCTCAAGCCCAAACTGCCTTGATAAAGCTGTCTGTTTGGAATCAGCATTGCAGGTATTTAAACATAACAGCCTTGTCCCAGAGTTGAGATGGCTAGCTATATGAAAAGATAAACAATGTGGCGTTTTTAATAAATGTAAATAAAGCAGCTAATATCAACATGGACAAAATCATGAATGTACTAATTCTCTTTTTTGATGATGACCTGGCCAAAGTAGTAAAGTTTAGTTTTCACAATGATTCATTGTAGGATTATGATATTATTGCAATATGTAAATCCACATTGACTCTTTATTTAACATATGGTTGGAAGAAGTAAAAATTGATCCAAAACTTTTTAGTTTTTAAAAATTATGACTTGTATTATTGTGTAATGTCAGAAGGACTTTTAACTGTTTTGCCAGTCAAATTAACTTTAATGAGTGCATATTGAAATATTACCCTGTTGGTTGGCAAAAAATGCTCAAAATGCATCAGATTGATGCTTTAAAATATGGAATATTTAAAATTTTCTTCCGGGGGAGCATGCCCCCAGACCCCCCTAGAGGGGTTATATCCTTCTCACCTTTTTCATCCCTGACCCGTTTTCATGCCTGTTATATGACGCTTATAATATGTCACACAATGTAACACTGTTACCTCCATTTTCCATTGCAGATAGTACTGCCTCATGCCTGAGGCGAGCGTGGCTGGTCATCATAGCGACTGCCGTGGGCGTAGTTTGGTAGCGTTGCATTTCCCCATAGACAGTTTCCCCCGACTCATTTCATGGTTGTCCTTCTCCATAAACTCAAGGAGAGGGGTAACTTTTCCTGCTCCATGTTTCCCACCGTGATCAGAAAGAACAGGTGTTAAGAAATCCTAAAAAGACGTGTTCGTTTGATTTCTGAGGAGGAAGGAGAGGCCTGGGTCGAATTGAAAGATCAAGCAAAAGGTTTAATGAACAACACGATGAAAATGACATGACAAAAACAAATGTAACACTGCAGCTGACAGCGGACTGAATTCATGCTTCTCCTTGTGGAATCACGTCAAAAACAGTCCTGAGACATTCTCAGGATCACACATACACCTGGGTGGTTCCTCAAATGAAATCTTCCCCTATTGGTCAGATGTCTCTCAAAAGAAAAGGTGTACGTTCCCAATCAATGTGTTTTGAGGCCACACTCGGTCACAGGATCTTACCGAGGCGATGTCAATTGTTTCCAAACTACAGGAATACATATTCTTTGTTCTAATCACGTCTGACCTAGCAGGGAGTGGCTCCCCAAAAGCAGAAACAATAGATCTCCATGTGTGGAGACAAGGAGCTTTCTCCTGTATGCTAAATGACTGATATGACCTGATGATTCTTTAGAAGCTAGAGAGGGTGAGAGCCAGACAAATACTAATTAGTGTAGTTACTTGATTAGATTTAGCTGCAGGCTACATTAAACATTGTTTTCAAAAACATAAGCATGGTTTTAACTTCAACACAGGGGAGACTCTTTGGTTCTCTCACTATGACTCTAGAGTCACTACTCGCTCCGAAGCTAATCGCCGTGACGAGCCTACTAGCTACGCGGCTCACAAGCCCAAACAAGTGTGTGCGGCCGCAGCGTGTCTGTTATTTTTCCGGTCTGCGAAATACCCGCCCTTCAATCACTACTATAATTGGCCAGGCGTCCAAGGTAATGTAACCCCATTTGTTCAGGTCCTATCCCCTGTCCAATCGGCTATCCTAACCTTAACCACTCGAGGTGAAATGCCTAACCGCAACCAATCGAGCTGCTTCGTAGGACGGGTCTTGGCGTGGCCATAGTGGGATTTGTAATTTTGCTTCCGGTCTAGCTAGATCCAAAAGAACGTAAATCTCGCGATAAAAAAATAACAACGCGTTAAACCGACAGCCCTAGTTTTTATGCTCCACATATCTGGAACAAACTCCCAGAAAACTGCAGGTCCCCTGCAACTCTCAGTTCTTTTAAATCAAGGCTGAAGACCTATCTTTTTGATGTTGCCTTTCTTTTAATAATTGTTCATTTGTTATACTGAAGTTGCATTGATGACACTGTATGACATTCTATAACTGCTCTTTAATGTTTAATTTCTTGCACTGCACTGTAACTTTTATTTGTGTATTTTATCTCTCAGTTCTTTAATTTCTTATACTGCACTGTCAGTTTCATTCTTGTCTTTTATCTAGTGGTATTTTTGAACACATAACTGAGAATTTCTCCAATGCGGGTGTGACATAGATTAAAACATGGGTGTGACAATAGATTATCCATAGAAGGACCACATCTTTGAACTGGTCAGATTTAGTCTGTGAACTAGGTCAATAAGAAAGACAACGTCTGTGAACTTATCAAGAGACAGACTGTGAACTGTCCCAGATTTAGCAAGGTTTACCGAGATTAAACTAAGCTTTGTAGCGACGGCTACATCGTAGTGAAAAGTAGAACTACTGCAATCTTGTAATGGGTAACGAAAACACCAAGTAACCGGAGCCAAAAGGACCTGTGGTCGTTTTTTTTTTTATCATTTTTACCTGCTCTTTAAATGTTTTAAATTGTTTTTAATTCTTTTCTAACTGCTCTTTAATGTTTTATTCCATCCTGGTCGTGGAACAACGAATCAGCTCTTCACTCTCGCAAGGATCCTGGAGGGAGCCTGGGATTATGCCCATCCGGTCTACATGTGTTTTGTGGATCTGGAGAAGGCGTATGACCGGGTCCCCTAGGAGATACTGTGGGAGGTGCTACGGGAGTATGGGGTGAGTGGGTCCCTTCTCAGGGCCATCCAATCTCTGTATGACCAAAATGAGAGCTGCGTACGGGTTCTCAGCAGTAAGTCAGACTCGTTCCAGGTGAGGGTTGGCCTCCACCAGGGCTTCGCTTTGTCACCAATCCTGTTTGTAATATTTATGGACAGGATATCGAGGCGTAGTCGGAGTGGGGAGGGGTCGCAGTTCGGTGGGCTGGGGATCTCATCGCTGCTCTTTGCAGATGATGTGGTCCTGATGACATCATCGGTCGGTGACCTTCAGCACTCACTGGATCGGTTCGCAGTCAAGTGTGAAGCGGCTGGGATGAGGATCAGCACCTCTAAATCTGAGGCCATGGTTCTCAGCAGGAAACCGATGGAGTGCTTACTCCAGGTAGAGAATGAGTCCTTACCCCAAGTGAAGGAGTTAAAATACCTTGGGGTTTTGTTCGTGAGTGAGGGGACAATGGAGCGGGAGATTGGTCGGAGAATCCGCACAGCGGGGATGGTATTACATTCAATTTATTGCACCGTTGTGACGAAAAGAGAGCTGAGCCAGAAGGCAAAGCTCTCGATCTACCGGTCAGTTTTCATTCCTACCCTCACCTATGGTCATGAAGGCTGGGTCATGACCGAAAGAACGAGATCCAGGGTACAAGCGGCCGAAATGGGTTTCCCCAGGAGGGTGGCTGGCATCACCCTTAGAGATAGGGTGAGACGCACAATCATCCATAAGGAGCTCGGAGTAGAGCCGCTGCTCCTTTGCATTGAAAGGAACCAGTTGAGGTGGTTTGGGCATCTGGTAAGAATGCCCCCTGGGCGCCTCCCTAGGGAGGTGTTCCAGGCACGTCCAGCTGGGAGGAGGCCTCGGGGAAGACCCAGGACTAGGTGGAGGGATTATATCTCCAACCTGGCCTGGGAACACCTCAGGATCCCCCAGTCAGAGCTGGTTAATATGGCTCGGGAAAGGGAAGTTTGGGGTCCCCTGCTGGAGCTGCTGCCCCTGCGACTCGACCCGGATAAGCGGACGAAGAAGATGGATGGATGATGGATGGAGTTGTAGGATTCACGTAGGGTACAGATTTGATCATTGCATTGGCAAATTATCAAAAGATGTTTTATCAATATTAATGAAGTTATGAATATGGTTATTAATAACTGTATCAAATCGACAAACAACAAAACGGGGCACCACCCTGCTTGTCAGGGACCAATAATCAAACTGTGGAGCAGTCTCATTTCTGTAAAAATCCTTTAAAAGGAATTAAAGGAAGGGGTGATTTCGAGCGCGACCCGTTCGACCAGCAATTATTACAACAAGTACACAAATAATCACAAGCAACTGCTAAGTAAGTATAATAAGATTTATTAACGTCACAATTATCAGTAGCTAATCAATAATCCTTCAATAATAAACTTATATATCTTTTACCATATCACAACCAAAAACTGGTGCATGTATGTTTTACTGTCAAAACAAATACTCAATGCAGACTCTAGTCTGTATACATTGTCTTCTGATGCGTAGGTAGATAAAATTGAGTCCTATCTCTCATTCTTATGAGCTACATAAATTTGGAATTGCACTGCCAAGACTATACGCAGATGTACCTGTGAAGATCGCACAATACGGTTAGTAGCAGATTTATGGGTCTACAACAAGTCTCGAGTTTGCTGACCGAAGAGATTCCTTCTCTACCGATGCTTCGCATTAAATCTCTCGCTACTAGCACCTGGTTGTGTTTTCTGTGACACCTGACAGTCTAAAGCATGCACTGGGTTCTTGAGGAACAGAATGGAACTAACAGTAAACGGTATCCTGAAAGGAATTTTACTACTGAAGCTTTGAGGTAGTTTGATTACTGTTTAGAAAGTTTTTAGGATGGAAGTGCATGTCAACAGAGTGAGGTGAGGCATGCAGCTATCCCTATGACTCAACTGGTTTGAGTCTTATCCTCTTGGGGGGGAAAGTCTCCCTCCCCCTTTCCAGGTGCAGAAGCTGCTCTTCTCCTGGGAGTGAGGATCGCATGTGGAGTTGGTCTGACTGAACGTGTGGTTCAGGAGCAGGACCGTGGTTGTCACGGCTGTGCAGTTGGGTGCTGAAAGGCATTCAACCCACATGGTGAGGCTGGCCGTGACAATGAGGAGGTACTGGGTACCTCGCCCAGTTCCGGTAACTGGGCCACTCAAGTTAACCTAGAGGTGCGGCCTTAAGTGTATGACCCCCTTTTCCTGGAGTACAGAGAAGGCGCCTGCTCCAGCCACCTTGAAGAGAGTCTGCGGTGACTCTGAAGAAAGGCAGTGGTTTTTCTGTGCAAAAGCTGGAGGCGTTTCAGGTGGGCGCAAGTGATGGTGCAAGTCTGGCCTGATGGCAAGATTCTTTGGCCAAAGTGATATGGGCACGTCTGTTGGCGTGGCGCCATAAAAGGGTGCACCTTTAACCATACAGGTGTGGCACGGTGCATCGCTGTTGTTCAGCGAGCAAAGGAAAGACCTGTGAGGGTTGGAAAAGTCAAGGCTGCCAGACTGCGGCGGGCGCGGTGCTTCGCCGGGCGGCAAGGAAAAATCAGAGCCAGGATCAGGCTCTGGAAGAATCATGGCCATTTGCTCATGAATGACAGTGACTTGTCCGTCTGGGGCTGGCAGACTGCCTGCAGGATCAAGTGGCCTCAGGGTGTCGACCTGAGCCTGAATGTGTCCCCGGTGGCTGTCAGTGAGTGGGCTTGGCCTCAGTTGGTTGTGACCGCTGCCCAAGTCTTCTGTGTCACTTACACAGATGAGACTAGGATGCACCAGAGTCATCCTCTGGGGTGTGATATCGACCAAAACAGGTTTTGTGATGGGCGGTTTATCAGGCAGGTAGCTGGGAATGCTACCACTGAATGCTACGCTTAATACTGGTGTACTGAAGGAAAGCATTGTTTTAACGACTTCTGCCGAAGTGTTAGAATGTGTCTGACTTATTCTGGAGACGCAGTCCAGCAGGGCTAGGGTGTTCACACCCCCTTTTTCCCCTGCTGCGGTATCTGTACCATGGGCGTTGCCCTTGTGGGCAGGGTCTTTCCAGGATGTCAGGGGAGGGGTTTGTGAGGCGCTAGACGTCGTGGTTTCGGGGAGCACTCTGGGCTCCTTTTAAGTTACCTCCCTGGTCTAGTTCTGCTGATGACGAATCAGTGTCAGGCCCCTTTGGGGAGTCTGACAGTTCTGCTGGATACAGACCTTGTTTTGGGGATGGACGCGTGTTGTCCGAGTCATCGGGAGCTCCCTCCCCCTTTCGTAGGGGTGGAGTCCAGGCAGAATGTGGCTTTGAGCTACACAAAGATTCCATTGCAGTGGGTGAAAGTTTTGATCCACTTTTACCGCACAAGGTTTGGAGGTTTTCTTCCTCTTTAACGAGTGGAGAAGTTATGGTTTCTTCAGGAAGCAGGATGTTGCAATCAGAAATTAGCTGGGGTGTCTCCTTGCGGACTGGAGCACCTGTTTCCAGCAAACGGCCCGATAGAGGCTATCGATAACTCTCACCTATGACCAGCTCTGACACCTCCCTCCTGGAGTTCACTAGGCTGCTAGCCGTGGTCTCCGAGTAGACCGAAGTGACTGAAGGCTCCGAGGGGAGCCAAGTAGGTTCATCCAGGTCGGCTGGACCGTTGGATGTGGTAGGAGGGTCAGGCTCAGGGTCAAAGGCAGCATCACGTGATTCTTGGACGTGTGAAGGTGTCAGCATACTTACCCGTTCCGTTGGGTCACACCGGTCACTCTGTCGTAATTGGAGAGTATCATGCAGCCAAGGCTCGATCAGATAATGTCTCTGGAGCCGGGGGGGGGGTCGTTCAGAACAGGAGAATCATAGTCACTCAGTTGAGGACGGCTCCTCCCCTTTGGCAGTGGGGAGGGGGCCTGATCAAAGCGGGATGGCGAGCTTTGTGGCTCGCACCGTTTGTCAGTGGACGGAACTCTGATTCTACCTGTGTTCCTCTGATGTTGCAAGACCTTCCTCCCCCTTTTGGCGGGGGAGGGGTGATCTCTCCTCCAAGGGGGAGGAGATGAGGAAGAAGGGTCCCTCCTCCGGGAAGGTGAGGAAGAGGGTTTTCTCCGCCGAGGTGGCGGAGATGAACAAGATCGGTCTCTCCGAGGAGGAGGACGAGAAGAAGATGAAGAACGGTCTCTTCTCTGGGAAGAAGACAAGTGGGTTTTTCGCCAAGGTGGCGGAGAGAAATGGTGTCTCTGATTGTGAGGAGACCAAGGAGTAGGAGAATAGAACGCTGTTCTTTGCTTGGCACGCCGGAGCTGTGCCGAGAGGTCCTCACGGCTCTCCTCTAACCGGGAGACCTCATCACGCCTGGCTTGGACTCTCGGTCTAAGCCAGGCTGTTTTGCGCTGCTCAGCTTCATAGCTTTCTTGCAGCAGTGCGAGCTGTGCTTGGAGGACAGCGCGTTGCCGATGGGTTCGGCTCTGATAGATTAGCGCCAATTGGCCAAGCAAGCCTTGTATGCAAGCTTTTAGCATCCAAGACGGCTGTGCCACGTAAGCTAATAGTTCCTGGAGTATTTCATCGCAGGTAGTTCCACAACCATCACGGTTATTCTCTTCAGAGTCTAGGATGAGACAAGCAACCACATTCTGCAGGACTGTGTCGGTCGGCTCGTTGGAAGCTTTCGCCTCCAGCCTCTGGTACTCGAAGCGACTCATTTTACTTCTAGCAAACAGATTGCTACCAGGGCTCAATTCCTTTGTGGTGACAAAGGAAAATTAACTGTGAACAAGTTGATTCAAGGAGCAGGTGAAAGGCTTAACCTGTAGTTCCTTTAGTTTTAAGTGTTGACTGCTAATTAAGCTTATTACTACCATTTACCACCAACCCAATTCTATCGGGTAGTCGCAGAGGTCGCACCACTTCCGGTGCGTAATAGCTGTTACTGTCAAAAATCTGAGTGTTAGTATTAAAGTGATGGTTCGGAGTAATTTACCCTAGGGTCCTTTGCACCATGACCTCGAGCCAAACACCCCCCCAGAAGCTTTTTTCACCTGGGTCTAACACTGGGCGAGTTAGCGTAGAGTAGCGTTAGCCGCTGAGTAGCTTAGAGAGGAGCTGCCTCCAGCCCCTCCCCCTTGTGAAGTTGCGTGCCGTGTGCATGACATGGTCAACGTTGCACTTGATCAGAGAGGCTATCGTTACGTTAGTTGCTGCTGTTCTTGTCGTGGGATTAACTTTACTAATAAAACCGTTGAAACACCGCGGCCACGGTGCTGTGAAAGCTCCCCGAACGTCATTTATCAGAGTCTGGTTGTTACCAAGGGGGTAAGCTTCGCTTCAGAACTCGAGCCATCATGGCGCCATTTTGTTGCTAACTGGCCATCACCTCCTGTTAGCATTCAGCTTACCGCCATTTTTTTTTACGTCACTTGACTGAGAATAACTTTACATCCGAAGCGTTTAAAGACTCGATTTGTCCATTGTTTAGTTCTAAAGAAACACAACAACGTATAAAAGGCTCCATTACCTTGTATCTCACGTTATGGCTCCGTAGCAGACGTTTTTGTAAAAATAGGCTAACGATTGTGTCATAACCAAGTGACTTACTGTCGCACAGTAGAGGAATTACCGTATAGTACAGGAGAAGCTCGCAGGCAGTTTCTACTTACGTTAGCTGTTTAGGTTTAATTACTAATGTTAACTAGCATGTTAGTCAGCAATAATTAGCCTGTGCTTATGTTATCTCCTTACATATACCTACACTCTCCGTCTCTGTAAGATTGGGAATGATTGAGATTTCTCTTGGCACAGCTACCAGAACACTTACAACTTTCAGACACGTTGCTCACGTCATATTTACACTGTCTCTGTCAGTTGGAGCCTGCGCAGTAATGCTGGCCATCACCGGAAAAGTGCTTCTAATAGCCTTCACTGGTCTCCGTCCAGAGCAACGGGGTCTATTGGTCCATTAATATATATGTCAATGGTTGTTACCCCTCTCAGTGGCAGTCTCCTCCACTCCGTATCTTTATAATGGAGCTAACCGGAGCTAACCGCTAATAAGAGCTAATCGTTGCCAACCGAGCCTTCAGTTCTGCGTGCCTGTATCCATTAACTACACGTATGGACTCGAGCCTGAATAAAACCCTTCATTTTATTAAAATCGCTTGTAAAAGTTTTAAACTACAACTCAGAGTTGTTTGAATGACAGAAATCCAGGGCTTAAAGTATTCCAGCACCGTGCCGGATCTCCGGCGTGCGGCCGTGAGGAAAAACAAATTTGGGAACTTAGAGACTGCTCGTTATTTATTTATGGGGCAACTGGAGGAGTTATGGGACCTTTAGTCAAAATAGACATGACTCTCCCCTCGCGAGTAATAATTTTTCTATGACCCTCCAAAACGATTTGGAAAAAAGGCATGACCCTCCCCAACAATTTATCAATAACTTCTGCACTGGTTTGCGCTTGGCAAAGATGTACAGATTACCATTGATTTTTTTTTACAGCAAGGACATACGCGCTTTAACCTCTGCATCACTGATGCATCACACTCCTCTGTTATGGTGTGGTGGCCATTTCAGTAGATTTACTCACCAACGTTGTTGTGGAAACACAATAAGCATGGAAACACAATAAGCATGGAAACTAAATGCACACTTCCTGCATTACTGCATTACTTCACATACTAAGTTACTCCTCTAGTAAACTAGTATTCACATGAAGTAAAACAATAAAACATTGAGACCATTCAGCAAAGCACTCAACACACAAACTGGTTGCTATGGACTTGTCACTAGGCTTCCTCCACTTTGCCGTTTAAAGGTGCTCTAAGTGATGTGGCGCGTTTTTTAAGATAAATTTTTCGTCACATACAGCAAACATCTCCTCACCGTATACTGTCTATGCTCACCGTCCGCTAGCTGCCTGTCCCCTGAACACACTGTAAAAAAACGCGGGCTCTGTAGACAGCCCAGGCAACAAAAACAAACTGCGCCAACCTGCCCCACGAACCATAACCATTGGTGTTCCAGCCAATAATAAGAAGGAGCTGGTTGAGCCATCACTGCAGCAGCGTTAGCACGTAGGCTACTTCCACAATGCGTATTCTCCACCCTTTTCCTCTTGTCCTCTATTCATGCCCAGGGCCATTTGTTTAAACTACTTTCTCAACTAAAGCTGCCAGTATCTACATGCTCCAAGTTTGATAAACTTTGCCTCCATTTTTTTTTACTCTCACATTTTGGCAAAGACCCGCCCTACTTTGCATCTGATTGGCTAGAACTATTTCCCCCCTCCTTAAACATTTTCTCATTGAATCTACACGATTCACGTAGGTCACCTATTTTGGTTTCAACACGGCGAATTTCGCCGGAAGGTGAGTGATTTTCCTGTCTGACGTTGAGATGGAGGTGGTTTTCTGGGCACCGAGATGTCGGGGCTCTGACCTCCTCTCTGTAGGTTGTCATCGGTGATCAGGCCGATGACGGTCATGCCGTCAGTGAACTTTGAACTATGATGGTGTTAGAGCTGTGTGTGACCACGCAGTCGTGCATGAACAGGGAGTACAGGCAAAAGAGCTGAGCCATGGATGTATTATATTAGGGCTGAGTATGCAGCCCCAGTGGTGTCGGACTGGGGGGTGGGGGGGGACTGAGTACCCAGCTCACCACGCAATTCGTTGAATAAATCCTTAAATTCTCCATGCTCCAATTTTACATCCAAAATTGGCTTAAGCGATTGTAACCAAATTGTTGCTCATGACATTTCCTGCCACTAGGGGGTGCCACAATTTTATATCTCGTAAATCAGCTTTTTTTCGTACGAAACTGAGTTTGCACAATTTAGGGTCATGACTTGGCTCGGGTTTGGGGTTACTATTACTAAACAACACATATTTCAACAACACACCCGCTACTATCCAGCTGCAGCCATTCTGTATTTATTTTAGTGGGAAAAAAACATTTAGCAGTCATTGTGTGTAGACTGGGAGATAAGCGAATGTCGGTGCTGGGAGAAAACGGAGCTGCTGCAGGGACAGAGTCTAGGGTGGAGTTAAGCACATATACTGTACAGACTCAGTCATTGGCTACATTGGCAAATGCATCAATGACGTCGTACCGAGGATTCTCATTCTCAGTCTCATTAGGTAGGTAATCGTGGCTCTATCCACCCGTTGCCGCCACAGAACGCAAGCATATGTATACGACTTCCCATGTCATAACCACACGATCACAAGTTCCAGTTGAAGGCGGTTCAAAACAATGAAAACAAAACTACATGCCACAGGGAGTTGAGACATTTAGTTTTAAAGGAGTCAGACAAGCCCACAGGTTCTCTTTTTTTATTCAATAGATGCAAAGATGTTCTTAACTGCAGCACAGTGTCTACTTACAAATATAACTGAATCACCCTAATAAATTTTGAAATGTAAATCTGAACTAGATGGAAACACAGTCTGCAATAAACCAAAACATCAACAATGTTTTTATATAAAGATGCATAAAAAGCATGAGCACTACTTTGCATACAATGCCAGCATGTTATATAACAAGTAGACAATTGAGTTGCAGAGGTCTTTTCTGCAGGATTGGCACTCTGGCGGGTTAATAATTAAGGATCCCCAAATCACACGTCATACACTCAAGACATCTTATTTAAACAGGGACTTTAGAAAAAACACACCCAGCATTCACTCTGCTCTAGATAAACCATTTTCATTTAGAGGCTAAAATAAAAAAAATACATGTATATGCACTGTAGTGCACATCAAAAGGAAGGCTTTTGAGTATTGCCATCTTGTTGTTTATAACATAAAACCAAGATTTTTTTTTTTTTATTCCATTGACTGCACAGCTACAATTGGACACAAAAATTGGTGATGTGTATTTTGTTACATGAAGGATGCCATTCAGCACACAAAACAAAGGCAACATTTGGGGCTGCTTTGCTGGCTCGTACATGGCTGCTTAATGCAGTCAGAGCTGGCTACCAGAATTCTCAAGTTTAATGATGAATTGTAACTCATTGAATAGTTTGTGAATGTAACATACCGGTATGTGTGTTGAGCTTTTGGTAATATCTGCATCAGTGTATTAGCAAAGCTTCTGTGCTAGTGGAGTGTGCAGGGCTAGTATGTTAGTTATGGTGGATGAGGTCAGTGGTTTTGGTTGGAGTGTGGCTCAGTACTGGACTCTGCTGCGGCTTCAGCCTCACGATGCATTTGGCTGAGGTGTTTGACGAGGCTCTCCAGTTGAGGGTTTCCCCCAAACTCCCCGATGAGACGGTAGACCTCCTCCTCCAGGTCTCGCAGAGTCTGACGGGTGTAGGCAAACGAGCCGACCTTCTCCAGGTAGTCCACACAGTATCGTTTGATGTCCATGTTCTCTGTGCGCTGCCTCAGGATGTTCTGCACCTGAGTGCTCTCTGGACGCGACCATATGGCGTGAATGGTGGGGAAAGAGAACTTTCCCTCAGTCAGGTCCTCGCAGAAGCTCTTGTTCTCGCTGTACTCACGAGAGCTCAGGTTGCGCGTAGTCGTCACGGATCTGGAAGAAGAGACCCAGTGTGTCCAGAAGGGGTTTCAGGTCCTGTTTCCAATCTGAGAAGAGCTGCATTAGGCCCACAGCCAGACCAAAGAGCCCTCCAGTTTTCTGTAGCACCATGTTGCGGTACTCCTGCTCAGTGGGACAGGTGTAGGTGTCCCTCCAGTGGATGTCCAGACCCTGACCACGGTGTAGCTCCAGCAGTTGCCGGGTAAACACTCGGACAGCCTCAGGGTGCTCCAGGGTCAGCACTTTCTCCAACCCCAGGAAGTAGACGTAGTTGGCCGAGTTGATAACGGAGGGAATGCCATAGATGCTGTGGGCCACAGGGAAGCCTCGCCGCAGCTTGGAGCTGTCCTCGATGTCGTCTATGAGCAAGCTGGCGTTGTGCAGCATCTCAGTCACCTGGATGATCACCTGAACACGACAACAAACATATCTGATCATTAAACTATACGTTTATGCAGAAATGAAAGCATAGTTTGAGAATTACTGTGCAATAACATCAGCTTTTCCATTTTATAGTAATGAATGATTTTATGTTTTGCTATACTACATTTCAGAAACTGTTGCAACGATGCTTATCCCATGGAAACGTCCTTTCACTTGACTAGTAACACATACAGTAACCTGTTCTCTGGAGCTCTGTGTAAATTATGCATTATAACTTGTATACAGCAGAGGGTGCCATGCCTACAGTCTTGCCTGAACTACTCTAGTGAGAATCTTCATCATTAGACAGTACCAATGTTGCTAAAAACAAGCTGGTAGTCAGTCAGAAAGAATGAGAGTTGAGAGAAGATCTACTCCAGACTGGAGCGGTTTCAGATTCAGAGATTGGTCGCCTACTCTATGACTCACTGTTGTGCCCAAGAGAGAGCAACAGTGGCTTGATGAGTTTAGAGGAAATGTATTCACATAGGTGGGCAGTGGTTGGCACTGTCGCCTTACAGGAAGAGGGTTTCATGTTTGGGCCTGTAGGTGTGACTGGGAAGAGCGTGAAAGGTTCTCTGTCTCTGTGTCAGCCTTGTGAGTCTAGTGACCTGTATCCCAGCTCTCGCTCAATGTCAGCTGGGATCGGCTCCCCCGCCACGACCCAATAGGATAAGCGGTTACAGATAATGGATGGATGTATTCACATGGTTAAGTAATTACAAGTGACACTACAAGGCTTAGCACACTTTCACCTTCTCTAAAGAGAAAATGACGTGGCCTGAGTACTTATCCTTAGCCATAAATGATGAGTGTATTGACAAGCTCCAACAGCTTAACCCTTGTGTTGTCTTGCCGTCAACCTTGAAAAAAACAATTTTTTCCCCCAATGTTTTTGCCGTTTGTTTTTGCTTTCTCAAACATTTCAAATAGTTACATTTTTCTTCTACACATTTTCAGCGATTATTTCTACGTCACATATTTTATGATACAAAACAAAAACTGAAAAACGGGTCAATGTGACCCGAAGTCAATACTAGGGTTAAATAGAATATGACCCTCAAGAGCTATGTGGACAAATGACAAATTAGTGAACAGCCATGGTAAACGTCCACTGTCCCCCCAGGAGGATGCCTTTATAACATAAAATGGCTTTGTTTCAGGTCCATGTTTGACACAAAACAGTCAGGTCAGGGATGCCATCAGGTGTCTGCTGTCTTGAGCTGGCCGTGCAGCCTGCTGGAGTGCTCTGCTGATTTAAAAGACAAGTGGTGTGGCCTGGTAAGGAAAGCTGTTTGTATGGGGCTGGGGGAGCACAAAGAGAGGCTCAGTGGGGCAGGCAGATGGCCAAGGCTGGGCAGTTTATCTGCCAAACTATCTTTTCCTTCTGAATGGGTCCTGACACTCGCTCACCCTGCAACCTCAGTGAGCCACTTACAAGAGAGGGAGGTTATGGGTAAAGCTACAGTGAATGCACACACAGAAATAAATGCCCCACCGGGAGAAACAATTGTATTTGTGGTAGTTAAATGCATCAATCTGGTGCATAACAATAGTAATAATACGTATTTCAGTCCTCAAAACGCCTGCTGATTGGATGCAGATCATTTTTTTTTTTTTTTTTTGTGTGTGTGTGTGTGTGTGTGTGTGTGTGTGTGTGTGTGTGTGTGTGTGTGTGTGTGTGTGTGTGTGTGTGTGTGTGTTTTTTTTTTTTTTTTTTTTTTTTTTTTTTTTTTGTGTGTGTGTGTGTGTGTGTGTGTGTGTGTGTGTGTGTGTTTTTTGTATTATTGAATGTTTATTGATAAATAACTGCGAGTGCCTTGGGAAAAAGTTGTTTTCATAATTGGCATGTGCAATATCAGTGCTTTTTAAGTCTATTACGCTTATTTTTTGAAGAAAAACAAAAGAGGGAGAGAGCGATCCAGTGCTAGATCTGGGGCTACTTTTCTGTGGGCATTTTAGGCCTTTAATTTTATAAGACCGCTGAAGACATGAAAGGGGAGAGAAAGGGGGAATGACACGCAGCAAAGGAACGCAGGTCGGAGTCGACCCAGTGGCCGCTGCGTCGAGGAGTGAAACTCTACATATGGGTGCGCACTCTACCAGGTGAGCTACCCAGGCGCCCAGATACGGGGCTATTTATAAAAACATTCGGGGCTGTAGCCAGTGACGCCCAGGCCTAACGACCCCCATGGCCAAAAACATACTCAAAGATTCAAAGTTTCATTGCAAACCGACTGTGGTCTCTATGAATTACTATTCCCTGTAAGGATAAAGGTAGAAGGGCACAATCAAGACAAGATTTAAAGCTTCAGATAACAGCAGCAGTTATTAAACCCACAAATACTGCCATTTAAGTACCGAGTGCCTTCACTGCTCCGCAAGACTTTGACTATCACCAGAAGTTACTGACTTTGCCAAAGCTACAATCAGTGATCCGTGATTAATGCAGAGACTGCTTTACAACAAACAAGTGCACTGAGTCCAAGGGAAATAACATTGAAACTGACAAGTCAGTTATGTGCATGTCATGCATTAGGGTTGGTCGATGTCCCATTTACAGTAAAACATTGCGATGAATGGGTGGGGGGGCGTGGCATCACAATGGTGGCTCTCCATCGTGATGTTGGTCAGCCATCACGATGGACAATGACATCATCCATAGGCACAACCCTAGCATGCATAAACCTGTCTTACTCCGGTATACACTTGTGGCAGTTAGCACCTACAGTAATCCCTCTTAGTAAGACTGCAGGACTGTTGAAGTCTGGCCAAGGTTTTACCATGGTCATCCCACGTGATCATACACAAATCTGAATCAGAAAAATGCTTTCCGATTCATCTAAAACCGCAATCTTGGTGTACAAACTTAATACAGAAGATGTCCTACCAATTTTTTTACAAACACTCAAGAAGCCACAGTGTAAGCTTAATCTCGAATTTATGTTTTGGGTGTTCTTTGAATCTTGATGCGGTGTTCTTTGCGGTTAGTCTTCACCAATTGTCTTTGATGCTGTGTGGTGAAGCCAAAGCCACAATGTAGATAATTGATTCCATAACTAACTAACAGTAATTTACAAAGACGTGGTGGGTCACCTGATCTGAGACAAACACCACCTTCACATTCATCAATTTTCTTGCATACACTTTTATGAAATAAAACATTTACATTTAGGGAAAAGAGCAGAGGAGCTGGTTCAGCAAGGTCATATTTATATGAGTGTGGCTATTGTTTAGGCTGTCGTGCATCACTAAATTGAGCATGAGATGAGATGTGTCTGGCTAACTACTGCAGCTTAACTTTTTCCTGGTAAAACCCTGCAGTACAAATGTATAACAAATGTACTGTCTAGCCTGATCCAGGCTTTACTGCTGTACAATTTGCTGTTGTCACAACTTCTTATCTACTTCATGTAATGATAACCCTCTAACAACTTACGGGTTGTATCCAGACATTTGACCTCGTCTAAAAAGGATAACTTCACTTGTATTAATACAATCCAGCAGTCCATATCCATATCATATGTGATATGCTAACCTGCAATTCAGTTCCTTGTCATTTTCTCACAGAGACAGCTACATTATAGTCACTGCATCAGTCACATTAAAACCTACAAGAAGCTCTAAGCCTGAGGCATCAAACATTCTCATGTATGACATGTTCAAAGTAGAAGACAGAAGACGGTGTGTGTTTAGAGGGAATTTCCCAAACCTTTACAACCTGTTCTGTACTACACAGTGGAGCGGCACATATGGGGGTTTGATAAAAAATTCATTGCCAGATGACTGAGACACTGTGCTACTGTCACTGCTTCCATCCATCTGAAGGCACGGTTGTTTCCATGGTGGCGACTACATGGCAGCAGTGTGCTAATGATGACGAGAGGAGTGCTCTATGGCTGCATGATGGGTTCAGCAGGAGTTTAGAGTGCTGCTACGTAGAGTGAGCAAGAGGGGAGACAGAGGGAGTCATAGGGGGAGAAGTTCGATATGCCAAACAAGGAAATTCTGTTGTTCTAAACTGGAATTATCAGGAGAACAAAAGTAGATTTGGTTACAATCCGCATATGCGTAAGCCATCCGAACTGCCAACTAATCTACAACTCAACAAAACAAAAACTGATCAGCCAAATTTAAAACTCTAAGGTAACGTCATTGTAGCCTCAAGGAGCATATGTGCTCCTGAATTTAAACTGCCAGCAGGAAAGATGTAATGTGAAAAAAGAATGTTGAGTTGCTTCTTTTATTCATTTTGCAAATTGAATCCATTTAAAGACATATAACCCACTGTCATAGTAGCAGTGTGAAAGCTGTCATTAAATATATCTCTACTGCAGCGTGAGATGGATGCAGCTGTAGCAGGAGGGCTGACATGACATGATTGATTTATACTCCAATATTGTGACAACTGAAGAGACTACTTTATTACTTAAGGAATAAATATTCTACATTACTCACACACCTGCACCTCGTTCTTTTTTTTATTGAGGCCTGAAACCATCAATACATCAGGGGAGGACTTTTCTTTTGCACTGTGAGATGAAATAACCACAGGAGACCGTGTGACCGCTGAGCTTTGCTGCAGAACTAGGATTCCTCTACTTGTCAAGGGTTTATAAAACATTCAGGACAAAGGGAGACCTATTGAACAGCAAACTGAATGAGACCTGACGGGCTCAGCACTTAGCATTCTTTGCTGAGAAAGGCATGTAAATTAAGAAAAATACAGTCTCCATATTTTCATTACTGGACACAGGGCCAGTATTCGGCCACTACAATGTTAACGTTATTAGTATAATAAGGCCAATGGCCTGATCTCTCTAAGTGGACATTGGTGAGAGTCCTGCTCAATAAAACAAATCCTAAATGGCTAATTTGAAATTAATCTGACTGAGGAAAAGCAGGAATGCCAATCAGCCCACTATCTGTAGATGCCTCAGGCAGCATTCAAGAATGTATTACAACGATACTGTAATGGATGAGTGGAGGCACAAGTTTTCCTGGGAAGCCGTCTGGGACTTGAATCATGCTAATCCTTTGCTGACAGACACTCAGCTCACAAGATGAAACAATCCACGAGAACGAGACTTTAACACTATTTTAAAAGAAAACTTCAATGACGAAATACAGTATCTTTTATTCAATCGAAAGTCACAAAATGAAAAATGAGCACTGTAAAAGGCTTTGCCACAAACTCAAATGGCTTCTCTCCTGTATAACTAACCTCTTCAGACCTAATAACTGCGGCATTTCCACTGGGATCCAAAATGCTGCCACACAAAAGGATTTAAAAGTGGCAGGTAGGGTTAGGTACTGTTCACATTTTTACCGAAACCTGAATTTCAGTGCTGGTACACAATGGTACCTTTTTCCGGTACCGTCCATACAACCTATTTAATCAAATAATGATTAATTTCTTACACTGCACTGTAACTATGTTCTTGTATTTGTATCCGTATAATCCTATTCTGTTTTAGCCTGTTTTATTTTTAATTGCTCTTTATCAATCAATCAGACTTTATTTATATAGAACTTTTCATACATAAAAATGTGCTTCATACAATCCCCCCCCCCCTGATATGAAATGATAATCAGATTAGTAAACAGAATGTGCCTTTGGAACATTGGATGAATGGTTGCTGATAAGTGATGCTCATAAGTTTATGAACCCTGGCATGGGGTACTTTCCATAAAAATCATGTCTCAATGCAAATCAAACCAGCTATTAGGCTAACTGAAATAAAACCATGCCAATCTCTAGGTATGGTGAAGGGTATGTGATGATGTGGGGTTATTTTAATTCCAAAGGCCAAGGGAACTTTATCAGGATGCATAGTATCCTGGATCCATGAAATAACCTTTAAAAATAAAAATCTGCCTGCCTCTACAGGAATTTAACATAGGGGTGTACTTACTTATGCCCCCTGTATTTTAAGGAAGAACATTTATGTACAGTACAGGCCAAAAGTTTGGACACACCTTCTCATTCAATGTGTTTCCTTTATTTTCATGACTATTTACATTGTAGATTCTCACTGAAGGCATCAAAACTATGAATGAACACATATGGAATTATGTACTTAACAAAAAAGTGTGAAATAACTGAAAACATGTCTTATATTTTAGATTCCTCAAAGTAGCCACCCTTTGCTCGGATTACTGCTTTGCACACTCTTGGCATTCTCTTGATGAGCTTCAAGAGGTAGTCACCTGAAATGGTTTTCCAACAGTCTTGAAGGAGTTCCTAGAGATGCTTAGCACTTGTTGGCCCTTTTGCCTTCACTCTGCGGTCCAGCTCACCCCAAACCATCTCGATTGGGTTCAGGTCCGGTGACTGTGGAGGCCGGGTCATCTGGCGCAGCACTCAATCACTCTCCTTCTTGGTCAAATATCCCTTACACAGCCTGGAGGTGTGTTTTGGGGTCATTGTCCTGTTGAAAAATAAATGATGGTCCAACTAAACGCAAACCGGATGGGATGGCATGTCGCTGCATGATGCTGTGGTAGCCATGCTGGTTCAGTATGCCTTCAATTTTGAATAAATCCCCAACAGTGTCACCAGCAAAGCACCCCCACACCATCACACCTCCTCCTCCATGCTTCATGGTGGGAACCAGGCATGTAGAATCCATCTGTTCACCTTTTCTGCGTCGCACAAAGACATGGCGGTTGGAACCAAAGATCTCAAATTTGGACTCATCAGACCAAAGCACAGATTTCCACTGGTCTAATGTCCATTCCTTGTGTTTCTTGGCCCAAACAAACCTCTTCTGCTTGTTGCCTCTCCTTAGCAGTGGGTTTCTAGCAGCTACTTGACCATGAAGGCCTGATTCGCGCAGTCTCCTCTTAACGGTTGTTCTAGAGATGTGTCTGCTGCTAGAACTCTGTGTGGCATTCATCTGGTCTCTAATCTGAGCTGCTGTTAACTTGCGATTTCTGAGGCTGGTGACTCGGATGAACTTATCCTCAGCAGCAGAGATGACTCTTGGTCTTCCTTTCCATTGGGGGTGTCCTCATGTGAGCCAGTTTCATTTTAACGCTTGATGGTTTTTGCGACTGCACTTGGGGACACATTCAAAGTTTTCGCAATTTTCCGGACTGACTGACCTTCATTTGTTCAAAATAATGATGGCCACTCGTTTCTCTTTACTTAGCTGATTGGTTCTTGCCATAATATGTCGGCTGTGTATCAACCTGACTTCTGCACAACAATAATTAACCCTGACAAGGCACACATGTGAAGTGAAAACCATTTCAGGTGACTACCTCATGAAGCTCATTGAGAGAACACCAAGGGTTTGCAGCGCTATCAACAAAGCAAAGGGTGGCTACTTTGAGGAATCTAAAATATAAGACATGTTTTCAGTTATTTCATACTTTTTTGTTAAGTACATAATTCCATATGTGTTCATTCATAGTTTTGATGCCTTCAGTGAGAATCTACAATGTAAATAGTCATGAAAATAAAGGAAACGCATTGAATGAGAAGGTGTGTCCAAACTTTTGGCCTGTACTGTATTTATAATACATTATTCATTCACCAAGAAAATTCGTGTGCTTAAAAGGTGGGATTTTTCCTAATTTTTGAAAAATTGTCCAGACAGTGAAACACTGAAGAAATTTGAGCACAACATATGATCTGACACATCTTGGTATTGTTAGTCACATTAACTTTAGTCTTAACCCACAAAGCCTGTGATGGGCTCAGTTGTTCTTCCAATTGGCTATAAAGCCATTCACCAGAGCAACACTAGACCTTTTTGAATCGCTCCACAGAATGTTTGATGTGGGTGGCATTTCAGAGGTCTGGAAACAGGATATCGGACTGAGCCTAAAGCAGTCCAACCTGACAATCATCTCTTAAAAAAAAAAGTTGATTGGTTGACTACATGTTAGGCAAACCGGGTCAGTAGTAACAAACCAAAAACAAATGACTGAATCACCAAACTGTAGCTCTACAGCAAAACCACGGACAAACTTAGCACCTAGCTGATGAAGAGAGTCGAACATCTAGCAAGCTTTAGATCCAGATATCTTTCTCAGCAGTTGATGAGGATCAAACCAAAACTAATGATTGGTCCATATCTGCTGTATAAATAACGGCTTGCTAACATGTTAGCCAATTAACTTCTTTTAGAGTCTTTCTGCCCCCTGGGTTTGATGTAGCTTTAGTATTTAGGTGATACTTTCCTTACTCAAGACAAATTCTTTTTAACTTTTAAAAGTGAGAATACACACCATCTATATGGGCAAACAAAATGCATCCAACTTTAACAATTCATGAAATTAGAAATAAGGGAAACAAAGATCAAACAAATATAGAAAAGGGTAACTATTCTGTTTTTGAAAGCATTGCCCACCTTTTTCATTTCATTTCACTTGATCATCAGATGCATTAACAACCTCCTGTAATAAATCATGGATGATCTAAGCTCCACATCCAAGCTTTACATTTACATTCAGTTAGTAACAACTCAACCTTCTGGTTGCATTGCAAAATGAGTTGCCTATTTAGAATAAGCACAGCATAGTTTCCCCTTTCAGAACCTGTCCGCAACAATAAGCATCAGGTGACTCTAAATGTTAGACTGGAAATGGCTGATTTCTCACCTGCAGTTTGTCCTCTGGAACATTGAGCCAGTGGTTAAATGCTTGGGAGAGTTTTGTCCTCACCTGCTTTCCTAAAAAGAGCGGAAAAACAACATTTCAAGTTTAATAGTCAAAGACATGCGTACTATAGTATGCAAAGGAAAACACCTTTAAATAAATCCTTTACAATGACAATTGTTGCAAATGATGAGCTCATTTTATTTGCTTTCTTTACTTACATTAGTATTTAGTCCTTATGTCACGGATATTGAAGAATGCACAATTTGTAGAGGTCTATATTAGCACAGCTGGTGGGCGGTTATTCTAGTCGGTATTAATCAGGTTTTAGAGGCATTGTTTGGACAATGTTACTTTAAATTCTAAAACCGTTCCGTTTAATTACCATTTGGAGTCATCAATGTGTGAAATATAGCCTCATATACAAGAAAAAGATATTACCAATATGACAAATGGTGGAATGAGCTCCCTATTGACATCAGGATGGCCGAAAGCCTACGCATCTTCCGCCGAAGGCTAAAAACACATCTCTTCCGACTACATCTCGGATAAACATGAAGAATAAAAATGTTTTTTTATTTAGTGCTTATTTAAAGCACTTGCACTTACTACTTGCTGTCTGAAGTTTGCACCTTCAGGGTTGAAAGCACTTAATTGGAAGTTGCTTTGGATAAAAGTGCCAGCTAAATGACATGTAATCTAACACATCGGTTCTAATCGGTTACCAATTCTGCAGTGAAACGTTAAACTAAAGACCATATTATTCATGCCTGAAAAACATAACACCTTTCAAATATGCTGCTGCCAAAATACAGATTTGTAGTTTAAGTATTAGTCAGTTGTCATGATTGTGTTCGAAATGCACAATACATCACAATCAATGAATTGAATGCCATTCAAGCCTACTTTGCCACAGCAGTAACATACATACACACTTAGATGAAATTAAGCAGCATCTACTAACAACACAAAGCTCAGGTGTTAGTGTTGACGAACAACTCTCATTTTATGCAGCATGCAGTTTATGTCTGCTGTGTGTACACTAGAGCCTTTCATCACATTCAATGAGGAGTGAAAATTCTAGACCCTCGGCTCCGCTCACATGCATTCTGCACTAGGGCTGTTGGAACGAATTCCAAAAGTCCAATATAATTCAAATAGTAAAAAAAAAGCAATACTATTCAAATGCTGAAATTACTATTCAAATGTGATTTTTTTATTTTCTTTTATAAATATGTTGACTAACGTTAGCAAATCTCCCTCTTCTCGCCTTGGCCTACCCGCATGTGAAAACAAAATGCTTTTGTCATGTCTGATGAACAAGAAAAGTAAGCGGGATTGAGAAACACAACGCACTGTGAGGTCTTAAAGGAACACGCCGACTTATTGGGAATTTAGCTTATTCACCGTAACCCCCAGAGTAAGACAAGTCGATACATACCCTTCTAATCTCCGTGCGTGCTGTAAAGCTGTCTGACGGCTCCAGCGGCATCAGCCCATAACAGAACAGGCAGGTGAATGGTTCCAGTAATCCTACTGCTCCGAATAAGTGACAAAATAACGCCAACATGTTCCTATTTACATGTTGTGATTTGTAGAGTCACAGCGTGTACAAAAAGGCGGAAGAATATAGTACTTGGGCGGAGTGATAAGCTCGCAGCAAGCCTGTCTGAGAATATAGTTCCCGGTTTGTTTACAGATAGACGGCTGTGTCTCATGTTACGTTGTTTTTTGTACACGCTGTGACTCTACAAATCACAACATGTAAACAGGAACATGTTGGCGTTATTTTGTCACTTTTGTCACAATTCGGAGCAGTAGGCTAGTTGGAACCAGTTACCTGCAGGATCTGTGCTGGGCTAAGCTAATGCTGGAGCCGTCAGACAGCGTTACAGCACGCACAGAGATGAGAAGGGTATGTATCGACTTGTCTAACTCTGGGGGTTACGGTGAATAAGCTAAATTCCCAATAAGTCGGCGTGTTCCTTTAAGATCACGGAGCTATAACATTAGCACGGTGGGGTGACAGATGCTGGAAATCGGAAGAATAATGCAAAATAATTGTAACATGACTTTAAAATTGACATCCACCGAGCCAAAAGGCTTAGGTTATATGTTTCAGTTCCCTCCAACGTCAGTTTTCGGAGCATCAGAGAGAAGCGCAGGCATTTAAGTGGCATCTAAATGAGGCAACGAAATCCGCGTTGCTATTCGGTCCGGTAGATAACGGTCGTTAAGGCACCAGTGCCGTATTAGCACTGGGTCTCGGACCCCCCCCCAAATAAAAACTCTTCGGATCTACACGATACACGTGGATGACATTTTCCCATTCAAAATGGTGATTTTGCCAAAAAGCAAAAGTTTGCAGTTATGTTAGCTGGTAACTTCATTGAGACAGCTACATTTTTATGTTAGCTGTCAGAGTTAGCTTCGACTTCATATGTTACCTTCTAATAGCTGTATTATCAGTAACGTGACAATCTGAAAGAAACAGGTTGCTTATAAATCACAAAAATAGTAGTCACAGCACCGTTTGGCTTAGTTATTAATGCCGTTAGCATCGTGGATAACACTATGTTACTTAGTTTATGACAAGTCGTTTCTGCTACGCTTTCTAACATGAGGTCATTGTGCTAACCAAGCAACGTTAGCCTTTACAACAGAGCCGCTTCACTACACTTGTTAGATAATGTTTCATTACAGAGTTCTCTGTTGATTTGTGTTTGTCGCTGTGTGCATGGTGGAAAATGAATGTAAAACAAAGTTGCGAGCCAGAAATGCAATGTACCATGACGTAGGTCCCCTTCACGGCCAGGCTGATGTTGGAAGTCCCTCTAGTGGACAGAACGTGTAACAACAACCACATTCTTACAGTGGCATTGACAATATTGTAGTACATATTAATAACAGGCTGCATTTGAGCATTAAATATTAATATTATTTGAATATTTAAAAAAAAAAATGAAATTTGAATGGTATTATAGAGGAAGATTGACAGCTCTACTCTGCACCCATTCGCTGTTGAAACACAGACAGACTACTGAACACTGTTTGATAGTAACACCCTTGCAAGAACAAAAAAAACGCGGTAGTGCGCTAACGGCAGCCCTTATCAACAGTATACATGGCTTTTGAGGACCTTTTCACTGCATGTCTGCATGCCTCCATACATGTCTCTTCCACCACTCTGCAGTCACTGACATTGAGAAAGACTCACCTGGTAATTGCAACAAGTACTTGTACGGTTCCAGAAGAATTCGCCCAGAGGGGGCTTCCGAGTCGCCATCCATTGCTTCAAGTTCCCCCAAATCTATATTGGAGGACGAAGAACATACACAGTAAAATAACAATAGTGATATTACTGAACTCTGAAAGTTAAAAGGTTGGTACAAGTCCACAATCACACGGAGTAAACAGAAGTAGTGAATACTGTATGTGTGTAATTGTAATTAGTGATGCCTGTGGTGTGTTCATATTGGGTTACTTGTATTGGTTATTGTTCAGCGCCAAACTTTAAGCTGGCTCCTAACTGATAGATTGGGGAAGTGCTGAGTAGACAGAATTGTAGTTGAAGAAATTGCAGAAGAGAGTGTGTTGACATGGCAGGAACAATGTCAGACTCAAATGCATTCTTGGTGTAACTGACATCAGAGACATAACTGCAAAATGCTGCTACACACTTAAAAGCATAATACACGGGAACTGTGTGGGGTTCATTTTTGAGTGATGCTTTTACCATTTTGTTGTACTTTTTCTTAAAATAAGCACAGAATTGCAACACAAGAAATGCAATGAGAATTGCAAAACTAATGCGTTGTTTGTAATGCTTTAAAAAGCTCTAACTCATCTAAGGCAAAGAAGAAAATTAAAGGTTCTGACAAACTTCAATAAATATTTTTCATGATGTAATGCACTGTGTGGTCAGACGCATGTGCAGAGCCATGAAATCCCCTGTGCATGGTGACACGCTGATCACATGATTGGATAAGTTAAAACAATCACATTACTGGTGAGTCACAGAAACTGTGACGGTGATGAGTGGTGGTGTAGCAATAAAAATAGAAAGGTTGGGTTGTCTGTGACAGCTAGTGATCATAAGAAAAAAAATTCTTTACATAAAACAGCAGTTTATTTCATAAAAGTCCCAGACTAGATAATTTACATCCAGTCACATCATAAACATCTATAAGCCTATCAACCTAAAAATAAGTGTGAACCCTCTATCTTAGTATTATTAGTGAACTAAATTTGGTTAGGGTCAAAATGTAACTGTTCACATTGTTGACGCAAAGCTTCCACTGCCAAGACATTTTTTTTTATCAAATGACACAATGCTGCCATCCATCTCCAGCAAGAGACAGTGCAATATTATCTCAAGAAGACCTGATCTCTTGTCACGTAATGAGTCATCATTGCTTTTTAAAAAAAGCCGACACCCTAGAATTTAGATAGTTACTAGTTTAAAAGGTACAGTACTATCTAACACAGCCCTGTAACTGATAGTTTACTGTACACATTAAAAGCCCACACGCTACATTATTTGGTGTAATGTGGAAAACAAATACTAAATACACACTTTATTTATCTTGTCTACAACGAATACCTAACTCGAATTATCATAATCTAGGTCATTTTCCATTAGATATGTCGACTTCACTTTTTAACAGAACCATTACTCAGTTCAATTACATTTAGGCTGTTTTTTACTTGCACTTTGAATTGTTATGCTATTAAGATTCAACCAAAAAGCCAATGTAAAGTATTGGTGAAAAAAAGTTAAATTTATGGGAAGGACAACTGAGGACAATATTAAGGAATTTTGAATTACACAGTGACCCAAATTACACATACACAATGAAGCTTGAAAACTAAAATGATGCTGTGACATTTAGCCCTTCCAGTGTTCTTAACTCCACCCACCTTGCTGCTGCCTGTCAGTCTGATGACTTGTATTCCTTTTAGCCAGACTGCTAGTTAGCTAGCATTAGCAGACTAACATAAACGTGCCGGTAAACCACCGTTGAGCATTTCTTTTCTTTTTTCAAAATAAAAACGTTCACTTCAATGCGGGTCGATTAAGACACACGATATGACTGTCACATCCACACGTTCATATCATTATAGGTCCGCGTGTTACTGGAAAATGTACCGGATGCTATGCTAAGCTAATGCCGTTATAGCTACGTACTATACAGACACTTTTCAAGACAAGCTAGTTTTGATCAGCTACCTATATATGCTTCGACGTCGTTACAGAGCAGGCGCAGAGTAGGTGGGGAATATGGGTGCCTCGCACATTGTGTGTTGCAGTTGCATTTCTATATTGCCCGGTAAAAGCTTCCGGCCTGTAAGCAAATTGGAAAACCACACATACGTCTCGTCGGGACAGTCTGTAATACATATCGAACACACACTCACACATCTGTTGCAAAGCTGGGGGTTGTAGTTTTTAGCAGGTTTTTTCTCTCTGTGAGAACAATCCAGTAGGACGATTTCGTACCATGGATATTTTTCTCCTCAACCAGCCAATCCGATGCTGCTTGGGCGTTACCCTTCCCTGTGCCATCCTATGGGCGATCGTATCTTTGGTTGAGGCGGGGTTAATCTGCCCGTCAATCATTCTCAGGAGGCGGGGGGGGGGGCGGGGGGATCACAGAAAGAGCTAGGCTAGAAGAGCTACTCAACAAGGCAAACAGCAGCGCTCTGTGAAAACCACTTTTACCCATCCGCATCCAACATCAACCAGGGGGCCAACGGACGACGTTAAAACCTGTCAGATTTCTCACATAAATGTTCCTATGGATTACTAATACACTTTCGTCGAAAAACCGAGGTCTTTCTCAACTTGACAGCATAGGTAAGCCTGCTTTTGTTCGGCAAAGCCATCGCTATTTTGAACAATTTAGCTACTAGCCTGCTTCCCTGCTGCTACCAAGCCAACCTTGACGTTAGCTAACTTGTTAACTAATGCTGGGATGTGTTTAGGGTGGTTTTAGGGAATGAATGAATTAAACGACTGGACAGCAAAAAGATGACGGCCGAGATTATAGAAGAAACTTGGTTAGCTCGATAACAAAGTTATGCTGTAGCCAGCCAAATTGAGCTGATGAACACAGTCAAAGCGTATGCTACTCCAGGGTTGAATAGTTTCAAGCCTGCTGGACAAGCACCGGAGTGTTGTGTTGTTGAGCGGAGGAATCCTCGCAGAGGTTGTCGTCGAGCAGCGCCTGTCATGGTGTTCCCTAATAGCCGTCAAAAGTGATATTACACGATACCATTGGTGACCCGTATGAGCTTGACATCGTTGCAGAATATGATTTGTCTACCAGCCACTTAACGGTGTAGTTTAACAGGTAAATTGCATTGTCAGGCTTTTCTTTTGTGCCACCAGTATCATTAGCTTCTCACGATTGACTTGTCCAGTGTAGGTTGGACCAAATGGGCTGCCTTTTATCAAGGAACTCATCCGTTTGATCAGTTATATGACCAGATGCGATGTGGACTATTTTCCCTCTGCTAGATAGGGCTTATGTTTTTCTTAATGCTGCGTGAACCAGTATTTTTGCACATTTCCGTAACTGGCAACATCACCGCTGACAAACTGCCTGTGCAAGAATCAGTAACGTTACTGAAGAGGTTTAAATGGGATCGACGTTTTAGTTAACCACGGTACCAGGTTTACGGACAGAGGAAAAAAACATCCGAGACTCGGGCTGTGTATGTGCATTATTTTTGGTGGTGGTCAATCACTCACGTGCATCGGCTGGTCTAGCAAATTGTCTGGGGCGGATGACATTGTATCCTCCGCGACCAAGAGCCACACATGAGGGCTGCGACCTTGGCTTCTGTTATAACGATAAAATGTTGTAGGTATTAATGCGATGTTGCTGCGTTACAAGTCTTTTTCGAGCTTGACCTTGTTGCGAACCGTTTCGTCGACTTGCTTCTTTGTCAGTAGCGACCTCACTCAACGTTACTCAGTGAACAGTCAGCGAAATGCCAGACCAGTCGATAAAAACAACATTTTGTGAATAAAGAAAGTGACTTTTAATGGGGCTGCACGACTGCTTCTCACTTTGTTCAACTTAACGCTGTTATAACGACATAGCTTTAATATAAAATGTCTATACAAGTCTGGTTTGGTGGTCGTGTTGCCTGCCCATAAGCAGTGTTATTATCGGTCTATTGCTGTCGAGTGTACTCTGCAGAGAGCAGCGCACCGAGTCAAGGGAGAGAAGCGAAAACGAAAATGAACGGTGTTGGGGCAGTTTTTTTCTATACAAAGCAAGAGATTCGTCTCCGAAAGAGATATGACTCTGACATGGGCAGGTGAATAGCGACCACCGTTCTCGCAATTTCCAGTGTTTGTGCGCTGAAGTGTTCTCCTTTTTAGCCGACTGTCAGCTACAGAAATGGCGTCATCCTCTGCTGTGGTGTTGGTATAGTCAGTGCAGTGCAGACAGCGGGCACACCACGCTGCCGTACTCCGAGGACCGTGCGGCTGTTACTGTATCTATCACTTTATCCTAAACAACCTCATTATCCGTGCATTTGTGCAGGACAGCGACTAGTTACTTTGTGTTTGCTCGTCCTTCGTTGCCACAAGCCACGGCTGGCTGCTGACTACAGTAGTACACTAGGCATTACATAAACGGCTTTAAGGGCTCTGCGAATGAGAGTGATCTGCCTGCCACGGTTTACTTTGCAACACAGATATTTTTGGGAATGTGGCTCGAAAGCTCGAGCACACATACCATTAGCCCGGTGCATTAGTCCGGATTATCTAAGCAAATGATCTTTAAACTTTTCTTAAATCAATTACAGACTCACTTCGAATGAAAAACCACAATTCCTAAAAGGATATTTCATGTGCAGACGGTGTGTTTTACTAAGCGATGTAAAGTGTGAGTCTACCGCCCAGCTTTTTCATGGCATCCAACAGTGTAGCAGAAGAAGTGATGTCATCATAACATAACCGTGTCTTGTTGTGGCAGACTGAAGTTGGCACTGTCTGTAATGTCTAACCGCTTCTTCAACCTCTGTTTTCAGCCTCAGATTCGTTACACTGGTCACCTAGAGGACTCATAGAGAGATGAAGGTAGGTTCATTCATTTTCTTGCATGTGTTTAATGCCACTGGGAACTCGATTAGAGCCCCACTACTTCTGCATTTCCAGTCTGAGCTCAATTTCATTTACTGTACCTCCTCTATAAACATGCCTTAACCAGGCAAATGAAACATAACATGTTAAATGTAATATGAATATTTTATATGCATGGCTTCATCCTTCTATTCTCTTGATTAAGGCTAGTGCGAACTTTTACTAAATGTCAATTTTGGTCTTTTTGTAATTTGGATGTTATGCTTTGTTATGCAATGTTATTGAATTACATGCTGAGTTAGGGCCTGGACGTGTTGTGGTCTATGGGATTGTTTTAAAAACTGCGTTCATAGAGTGTCTAATCAAAATTCAAGCTAAAGGTATGGTGCATAATAATATATGAATGACAGAATAAATGAGCTGTGAAATTTACAAAATATTCAAAAGCGCTGGGATTGCTTTCTCCAGCCCTATTTATTTTCAAAAAGACACAGCTGTCATTGTTTGGGAAATAGGCTGTGATGCAAGCTTATTAATCTTTTCTTATAGTTTCAATGGATCAGAGTTGTGGCTGTTGTTATGCCTGCAGGGCTGTTTTGTCTTAACTTTTCGTCTATTGCCATGTGAGCCATACATAGAGCCATAACCTGCGGGGTTGTTTCACTTTTAAATTAAATACATGACATATAGAAGCTTTGACAGGAGTCTGTAGTCTACATGTTTATTTGGCACACACAATATAAAGTGTAACAGGATCATGGGGAACGAATAAAGTGAATAGAAGATGTGAGCACTTTGTGATTGGAGAGTAAGTGTTGGACAAATGAAAAGCTGGTGTAGTAATGATTTGTAGTCTTTCACTTTGGCCTTGGTGATGATATGTTTATTGTGGTTAACCAAACTATACCACCAACCACTACTAGCAGTCTACCAAAGTATTCAATTAAAATGCAAACAAAAGCATCATGGGATGTGAAAATAGTTGCCAACACATTATTATTATTATTATTATTATTATTATTATTATTATTATTATTATTATTATTCATTAAATATTGTCAAAACAATATATGAGAAATGAGGAAATCATTTTGGATCTGGTACAAAGCTTTACTTTTTCTCTGCTTAAGAACCATTTGTATTGCTTGCATTCATACTTGTCCTACTGGTAGTGCTGACTTGAACTGCATGATGATTTGTGGTTATGTAATAAATAGTTTGTGTCACAGGAAGACAATGGAATTCTGAATGTCACGACTAGAAATGCATTCCAGTGAACAGATAGCATCCAGGCACAGATTATATAGAAACCAATGATATAACCTATTTCACACTGACCTTAGCTTAGCTTAGCTTCAAAGTGTCTATTTGAATAAAGTTAAATATGTGAAAATTCATTAAACTGTTGCCATTAGTGCCCATGACCATTTTGCAGTTATTATTCTCTCCAGCTGGGAAACCGTAGCCTGTTATTAGATGATTATTATGCTTGCACTTGCTTATTTTCATCACTGCTGACAGGAGCAATGTTTTTACATTTCTGGCTTAATGTTGTAGCATTTGTGGTTTTCATAGTGCTCCGAGTCATCTGGATCTATTGATGCTTAAGAGCTCACTTATTTTACTGCTCTGTATATTAGAAGCATCTGCTCAATGCCTACACTGTAAATTGCTCTGTAACTAGGACAACTCTTCTTTATGTGCGCTTAACATTTCATGTCACTCTGGCTTACAGTCCACAGCCTTTCTCCATCAACTGCACACACTGCTTTAACACTGTGTGGTGGTCGTTAAAACACTTTAAACATTGGCTTTACTAAAAGTGGATAAGTGATATTTGCGAAATGTTGGATTCAGCCTTTAAGTGACTAAATGTCATGACATATCTGCCTCTGCTGCTTTTAATGTAGACCGTTATGTTTTAAATCTGTCTCTTGTCTCTTGAGACCCCCAACTTTATGTAAGCGCAATACTAAATATCTGGAGTACTCCGGCAGTCGAAAGTTGCTCTACTGTGTTGAAACGGTAACTTGTGATCACAGCTGTTTGTTAAGAAAATTGCCATGCTGTGGGAGTGAAACATGTTATTAGATTTATTCCTGCATTTAGATGAGTTAACAGCATGTGGTGCTGTGGTGATATGATACATACTTAAGCATTTGGGAAGAGACCGTCAGCAGGTCTGGTGCAGTAGGCTGCTGTAGTCGGAGGTGTCCGTGCCTGGGAACCAGGTACTTTGTTAAAATAAATAACTTTTGATGAGTACAGTGTAAATATGGTCTGATTCATGCATATGTAAGCATGATCATTTGTAAAGCCGTACAATTATATGTTGTTAAAGGGGCTGTACTCGAAATACTGTAGAAAAAAAATAGTGGGCCGGGATTGACTCCACATTGCCCTTACAGACCGTTCCCCAATATGTGAATACCTAAGTTTTTTTCACAGCCACATGCACTTATATGCACGCGTGGCCGGACCGGCCATCAAAACAAAGAACAGAGAAGCTCGGATTACAACACACACAGAGGTAGCGTTGACTACATTCTCTGCTCAGAACGCCATTACTCCACTATATCTTTACATAGCAAATATTTGTTTGCAGCTATACTAATGTGCATATATTCATGTGTGAGATATGTGAATATCAAGTACAGCCCCTTTAAGGAATTTCGCAGTCTGAATTGTATGTATTGTATGGGTGTTGCAAGGTGAAGCTTAAGATAACATTAGCATATTCTACCAAAACCCCCACAGAAGCCACATTGCAAGTAAGATACTGCTACAAGTAATTCAGAAGGCATATGCAAAACTATGGCTTTTGCATTTTGGAGTTGTTCATAATTTCAAGTCCACATGTTTGGTAAGTGGTCAGGGAAATTGGTTGCTTTGAGATTATAGGCATCGGCGATTTATTAGCAGAGTTTTATTAAAATGTTTAAAGTTCTGTACTTGGTCTGTGAGACTGCAGGAGGACTCAATTTGCAGGACAGCCCTAAATTTGGGGAAATAAGTGTGTTCCCAAAAGGTATCAAGATTGTTATTTTTGATTTGTTTAAAGCTGCCATGGCATTGCCAAGGCAACTCCTGCTGAAGCACCAGTCACTGGAACTGTGGTGACTGGTGGTTTGGACAAAGAGGTAATTCACAGCAGGATTATTGTATGTGTGAGCTAGGCTGGGAGGGAGCTTAATTCTTTCCTGCATGCCTTTTGCATGTTCTTTTGTTCAGCCAACAAGCCTATTCATTATAGCACAATATAATGGGTCAGAAACTATTGTTTATAACATTTTTAGTAACGCTGATTAGTGCCTGAATTGTATGTTTTAAAAAGGTGCTGTTTTGTATGCTTATGCATTGTAATTCTCAGAATGAAAATTATTGATTTGTTAAGCCCAGTTCGGACCAAAGATTGGTAAGCGTTTAAGAACATTGCAGGGAAAAGTTTCAGCGGTCTGAACTAGGGCTGTTGGAACGAATTCCGAAAGTCGAATATAATTCGAATTAGAGATGGCCCGATACCACTTTTTTGCTTCCCGATACCGATTCCGATACCTGAACTTGTGTATCGGCCGATACCGAGTACCGATCCGATACCAGTGTGTCATATATTTTATTATGTTTTAACAGCTGTATCCCTGTATGGATGTGATATTATTTCTATCAGGTTAAACTCTTTGTGAAACATGAACAAACACAAACAATGAATGCCGTAGAACTTTCTTTTATTCTCCAGTTTGACAGTCAGTTATAAGAACAAAAAAGAACATAAATAAACTACTTTAATGTAGATTTTCTTTAGGGCTTTATTACGTGGTATCGGATCGGTGCATAAACTCCAGTACTTCCCGATACCGATACCAGCGTTTTAGGCAGTATCGGCGCCGATACCGATACTGGTATCGGTATCGGAACATCTCTAATTCGAATAGTAAAAAAATCAATACTATTCGAATGCTGAAATTACTATTCAAATGTGATTTTTATTTTTTTATAAATAGGTTGGCTAACGTTAGCTAATCTCCCTCTTCTCATGTCACGTCTGATGAACAATAAGTTACGAGAGTGAGAAACACAAGGCATTGTGAGCTAACGTTACGTACCAAGTAACGTTAGTACAGGGGGGAGTGACAGGCTGCGGCTGGAAATCAGAATATGGATGGGAAATAGTTTTAACGTGACTTTAAAATCGACATCCACCGAGCCAAAATGCTTATGTTATCAATAGGTAGCTTGTTCTGGTTTCCTAACTGTGTTGCGAGTTATAGGAGCTTAGCTGGTAACTTCATGGAGGCAGCTAAAGTTTATGTTAGCTGTCCTACAACTGTCAGAGTTAGCTTCGACTTCATATATTACCTTTTAATAGCTGTATTCTCAGTAACGTGACAATCTGCAACAAACAGGTTGCTATTAAATCACAAAAAAATTAGTGACCGCACCGTCCGGCTTAGTTATTAATGTCGCTAGCTTCGTGGCTAACACTATGTTACTTAGTTTATGACAAGTCGTTTTCGGCTGTGCTTTCTAACATGATGTCGTTTTGCAAACCGAGCAAACGTTAGCCTTTACAACAGAGCCGCATCACTACATTTGTGAGATAATGTTTCAATACAGAGTTCTCTGTTGATTTGTTTGTCGCTGTGTGCGTGGTGGAAAATAATGTAAACTGAGAGCGGCGTGCCAGAAATGCAATGCGCCATGACGTAGGTCCCCTTCCAGGCCAGGCTACTGTTGGAAGTCCCTCTAGTGGACAGAATGTATAACAACAACCACATGCTTATAGTGGCATTGACAATAAACCTGAGTAGTGTAGAACATATTTATAACAGGCTGCATATGAGCATTAAATATTAGAATATTATTTGAATATCCAAAAAAAAAAGATGGAATTCCAATGTTATTATAGAGGAAGACTGACAGCTCTAGTCTGAACCGGCCCATCTCAGCTCGACTCAAGACAGCAGATTGTGTTGCTGCGACTCAGCTGGTCAAGTCTCAGAGGCTGGTTTTGGAACGTAAGAGACGTCACCTGTTTCAACAGCCAATAGCAAAGTCAGCTGGTCAAGTCAGCTACAAACTACAGAAATAAAATGATCCATAATCCATTTTATTTCTATGTTACAAAGGCTCAATGTGCGGCCGCGAGCATGCTGTGTGGTCGAACGAGCTAGAGAGTGATTGAAGAGAGCGAGCGGCGATAGAAGAAAGCATGAATTACATAAATAAAAAGTTTTTGCCAATTCATCACTAGAAATGCAACTGTAGCAATCACTACTTAGTATCACTAACGTTATCCACATTCATATTTAGATGCAACAAATTATATATCGGCTACAAAAAGCCTGAAAGTTGGAAGTTAGAACGAAAGCACAGAGTCGTTCCATTGGAGATGATACACCGTCTGGTCTCGCTGCATTGGTGTGAACTGGAAGGTTTTAGAACGCTGCAGACCAGTGCGTTGCAAGTTTTGACTCGTCTCATCGCGAATCTTTGGTATGGACTGGGCTTTACACTGAAAGCTGGTACTATTAGCTTATGTCATCCTGTTCACACCACCCTCACCTTGTACAACAGCTGAATATAAACCAGTTTATGTTCCTAACATCAACTTGCACTGTTGTGTAACTTGAAACATACCAACATACAATTAGTGACACCTCCAACCTTACGACACATGTCATTTTAGCTTTAAAAGGCGCACAATCTCGAATAAATCCTGGGCAATGGCAACAGTCGTGATCTAAAAACTCTTGAGTTTTAGAGTGAGGTAAATCGTTCGTGTGAAAATAAGAAACTCTGTTCTAAAGTATAAATCACAAATGCTAATTTAATTGGATCTCCAGTGCCTTAACAGAAGATTCACAAGAAACAATTAGATGATGAACCCATACAAACGGTTGTTTTGGTGTATGAGTGATGACAGGAAATAGTCAGAGAAAGTTCACATGAAGGTGTAGATAGTAGAAAAGTTTGCCTTTTAATTTCAACCGTAGTAAAATATAAAGTTTCATAACATGGAAATACCTAAGTAAATTGTGCTGAAGTACGGTACTTTAGTAAATGTAGTTGGTTACAATCCACCCCTGGTTATTTGTGCGTAGTAATGAGTCGTGATGTCGTAACTGACATCACCACAACATTTCCAAAAGGCATGTATCGAAAATATGGGTCCACCAGACTTGGATTCCGTCCAGCGACATGTCCTGCACTTCACACCAACAGGGAGATTTAACAGGTCTGATGTTAATTTTTTGGAAATGATCTGAGCAAGCATTGGCTGTAAATAGTCTATTTTAACAGTCTGATAGTGGAAAAATGGAGCTAGATTGAATGACTCCTCTACTAACACACTCTCCAAAACACAAGAGTCATGGCAAAATATTTGTTGACCATGCAAATTGGTAGGTAAATGTTCAGCAATGGTGAACTTTGACTTGTGAATCTGCAGCATATCTGAATCTGAAGCGTATTCTTGAATATAAAGGTCACATCGGCTTTAATTGTAGTTTGTAGCAAATGAGCGGCAGGAGGAATATTTGCAGAGACTGGTGCAAGTGTGTCTTAATACATTAGCAAATAGGTATCTGCATGCTTCCATGGGACAGCCTTCCCGAAATAGCCTGTGGTCTGTTGAGCAAATAACCAGGGATTCCTTGAGGCCTTCCCTGATCAATGACTGATATAAAGTGACCATACTGAATAACAATCCACAGTTTCAAGTGGGTTCACCCTACAAACATGCCATCAGTATTTTTTTTTTCTTTTCAGCTTTTACCTTCTGAATGCGTATTTTTTACTGAGTTGTGGAATGAAAATGCTCTAGTCGCTCAGGCTGTCAAAGAAATGCACTATAAGCAGCAGCTTAGTATCAACTGGCATTCTGTGGAGTTGGCTGTTACATTTTTCATGACCTGAGTCTTTATTGAGCAGAAACTGATCTCGTTCTGCTGTTGCCAGTGTCACCCTGGTATATTTTGTTTTGAATGATTTCAAAGCTGTGACTTAATGTAACAGCCTTGTTGTTCCCTTACTAAAAAAACTTACAGGTCTTATATTATGCTCATTTTCAGGTTCATACTTGTAGTTGGGGTTGTATGTTTATGTTCTGTAATGTAAAAAAAAAACATAATTTTTCTCATAATGTTTGTCTGCATATACTCTGTTTTAGGGCCTGTCTCTTTAAGCTCCCCTTCCAAAAATAAAAAAAATAAAAAAAAAAGCCCAGTCTGCTCTAATTGGTCAGCGTGTCTGGGCCTTACGCATCTCGCTCTCACCGCCATTGCAGCGACACAAATGCCTGTAATGGCACTGTAGCCGCCCTTTCTACCTACACACACATATACTGTGTATACACACACACAATACGGGGACATGAAAATAGAATGAACAGAGCAGTGTTTTGAAAGCAATGTAGTGGGTGGGTGAAGTTGGACTTAATGTCTTTTTATTTTTTTAATAACCCAGTGGCACTTTTCTTTTTGATAAAACATCCAGCCATATTGTTTTCATTTAAAATACTGCACTTTAAGTGGAAAAACTAATATTTCCATTAAGAACTGAAAAGTTATAGGCTTGGACATGTCACTTTTTACTATATGTGACCTTTAAATACTGAGTTGGCTTTGGGTCACTCATCACTTGTATTGAGTGAGGTGCTAGTACCCAGTTTAAACTGTCTGTGTGATTCAACAGCCAAGACAGAAGTACTTTATGGCCAACAACAGTGGTGAACCATCAACTCTGGGATTTGTTTTAGATTGTTCCTTTTGTGGAGGGGATAAAAGCTTTTATGGCATGAATAAATTTAAGTTGTTCTCTGTGCCCCTCTGACAGATCATCCTTCAATCAAGCTGCATTTTTTCCCCCAAACAATTTGGGTTTGTTTCTGTCCATGCCAGCCGCAGGTGCATTTTGTCACCCCATGCCAAGTTATATTTGTATGTGTTTAATCAAGCACGTGTGCCTGGAGAGTATTTTCCACATCAGTGGCACAAGCTGAATAGCCAGAGAGCTGGATTCGATTGTACCACTGTTATTACCATTACGTTGATCTTTGCATGCAGAAGACAATGTGGCGCTTGCTCTTTTTTTATGACAGAATCTTAGATAAGAGCAGCTCTTGTGTGGCGTTTTAGCTTATTTTAAGTTGGTGAGGGGATGTTACACCTCCACAAATGCACAGGAATTCCGCCTCTCTGAGTTTAGTCATCTTGATTGGTTGATCTTCTGAGTCTGGGATACACGGTCGGTCGTTCGATACTGGCTGGAATGATGAAAAGGAGTCACTGTTTATCTCCAGACAGCTGTAGGCTAAATGAGTCTAATCCAAGGAATGGAATTTTCTTTCATAGTTTTAGTTTAATGCAGGGAGGTGGGGCATTATCAACAGAAACAACAAACCGTTCTCTATTTGTGCTGGCATGTGAGCATGACAAATGTAAATCTGGCCTCAGCAGTGAGTTATCACCCCCTGCCCTGTTAAGTTATGGAGGTTTGGCAGCCACAGCTGTCAAGGTAACCGAAGCTGCCCTCTCTGACTCAGTAGTAAGACTCTTCCTCTAAGAAGAGGAAAAGAAAAAGGCCTAGATCAGTGGAAGCAAAAGGAGACAAGTATTATTATTATTATTATTATTATTATTATTATAAAAGAGGAGGAACAGTGGCAGTCCAGCTTTGTGTTGCAGCCATGACTGACAAGAGGATTGGTTAGCCAGTGGGAATGGCTTGTGCGTCATGTAAACCTGGTGTTGGCTAGGGCAGCTCGTGCTGAGGCCAGACTGCACTAATGAGGTGTTTATCTGAGAGGTGGGAAGGCTGAAGTGTGCTGGACTCTGCCCCTAAATCCCATCTGTCAGAATCCAAAAGACACCGGAGAAGAGGCGACCTGTCCTGGTTTGACTGTAAAAGGCTCCCGACCTTCTCAACACAGAAAATGCAATTTGTCCATCTGTTAGCAAACATGTTTCTTTTTTTTTTCTTTCTTTTTTTTTTTTATCAGTGTTTTGATTTATTATATTTTTTCTATGCAGTGGTACTACAACATTATTTTTTGAATAATACGTTTATTGAACTTTATTGAACTGCACTTTTTATATCGTAGATATTATGGTTAAGCCTGTCGCGATATGCAATAAACCATTTAATCGCATCATAAATAAAAATAAGCTCAATAATTTTTCCATGCTTGCTTGTTTTCCTCTCTCTCTCTCGCTCTCTCTACCAAAGAGACTGGATGACCACTCCGGTGCATCGGTGACCCCCCTCTCGGTTCCTTAGCGTAAGGAGGAGTGAACCCATGTGTAGGTCACTTGTCAGCCGCATGGTCTCTGTGTGGGGATGCGGAACTCCTGGCGTAGCCTACCACAGAGAGCCGTGTGAGGAGTATAGCCAGAGAAAACGCTAGTTGAGAGTTGGAGGAATAAAAAAAGAAAAGATGGAATTGGTTTCAAAGCCAAACGCGACAGCTGCAGTGTGGGAGCACTTCGGATTCAAACCGAATAAACGACAATATTATCGTTTATCGCAATAATTTCTGGGACAATTTATCGTCCAGCAAAATTTGTTATCGTGACAGGCCTAAGATACAGTATACAGCCAAACTGGTTTTTATGCACGATAGCTTGGCTGAGGGTTAATACACCACCTGTTTATATTGATTAATAGAAAGTGTTCCAGATAATTTTTTGGTCTTGTGGTTTTGAGTGTGTGGCCCAGAATTGCGACATGTTTTAGTTGTCTGTCAGTTAAGATAATGTAGAATTTAGCCTCAGGTAACAAATAAATTAAAGAGGGATGTGAAACCCTTATGTTCATTTGGATTATTGGAAAATGGACATTTTTAACCACATTTCTGTTTCACTTGTTACTCTTTTATCAGGAGGCAACATTTTGCTCATGCATCTGAAGTGAATTCCTCTTGGCATTATTAGCAGTTTAGTGATGTCCTGATATGTAGTCTCGCTTTGCTAGACCCTCCTCCAAAGCGCACTGGAGGAGGGTCTGGCTACTCCACATAGCATTCCGGGATGGGAGGACGTGCTCTGGTTTATTGACATTTCTTTAAACCAATCGCAATCGTCTTGGGCGGTGCTAAGCACCGGAGAAAATCCGCGGTGCTCCTGCTGAATTACCTCGGAAGGAACTTGTTTTGGTGCAACATGTATACGTTTAAAAGTTGTTTTAGTCATGCAACAGAAAACTCAGATTGGACAGATAGTCTAGCTAGCTGTCTGGAATTACCCTGCAGAGATCTGAGAAAAGGTTACCCATAGTCCTCATAAATCGACCGGAGTTTAAAATGCCAACACAAAGGAAGCCCAAGGCAACGCATATGCTGTAGACTGTAGACAGTTTATGTGACCCTGATACTGATCTGAGTCATTTAATATTGAATATCTGCCAAGTTCAAATCATGATTGAATGTTTATATTTTCCTACATGAAACGGCTGTACAGCTACTTCTTATGCAGACCTACATACATAAATCCAATACACTCATGTCCTTAATGTTATACAGTATGTATAGTATCCATGCATGAGAAGGATATCGCTGTGAAATGGTTGTAGCAGGAAGGTATGAGCAGCATTTGATTCTATCCCTATCTTTAACAAAATACACAAGTTCAAAAGCAGTATTCAATCAGTGCTAGCACTTAAGAGGAGTGGTGAACCTACAACACAATGCTGAAATAGAGGCAAAGCAGATTTTTATCTTTGTTGTAGTTCATAAAGCGGCTGTGCTCACTTCTGCTGATGCACTCTGTCAATGTGGAACTCCTCTATAAAACTGTTGGCTTAGGTTAGGAAGAGGTTCAATTATTAAGACAATACTGCAATCATTTTTTACAGCTGGTTTACCCAGAGCCCAATAGGTTACATAGACAAAGGATCAGGATTTATAAAGTTGATAAAACCAGTTACAAAATGCCTTGATAGTAATTGGTTTGGGGAAAAAGATTAAACTGCAAATAGGGCTATATATCAAATACGATATATATCTAATAGGGCTGGACAATATATCGATATCTGAGGCTAGATATCGTCTTAAATTTTGGATATCGTAATATCCTGATATGACACAAGTGTTGTCTTTTCCTGGTTTTAAAGGCTGCATTACAGTAGAGTGATGTAATTTTCCGAACACACCAGACTGTTCTATTATTTGCCTTTACCCACATAGTTATTATATCAACATAACTGATGATTATTTATCAAAAATCTCATTGTGTGCATATGTTGTGAAAGCACCAATTGTCGACCCTACACTATCGCCACAATATCGATATCGAGGTATTTGGTCAAAAATATCGGGATATTAGATTTTTCTCCATATCGCCCAGCTCTAATATCTAAATATTTGTGTTTTTTGGGGGGGTCAGAGCATGCGGGCGGTGCCAAGTGTGTGCACCGGGACAAAAACACAAGATACACTCTGAGTGGTGAGAGAAATACTTTCAAAGTACTGATGTTTAAAATACACCGATCTAAGATCGTAGCCAAATGTCTCTGCAGTGTCTCTCTCTGCCGTGTCATGTTGTAAACTCAGATGGATTGCGATTGGCTGTCAGTGTTTCTATCCTTCTCCACTGTCGTTGTGGTGTGGACGCCGCCATCCACTGGAGTTAGAACGATTTTTAAAACCTATAGATTTATAGTTATCATACTTGGTGTGGACGGCCCTTTAGTGATACTCTGAGGTGGTCTGCTGTCATTTGCGAGGGAGTGAAATTGATTTTTGAAAATGTATTCTTTATTATTAAGTTTGACTAATTTACCTAATTGAAATTCAATTTTTCTCTGAAATACAGTTTGCAGGCAAAAAGATGTCATTCATTTTATTTTTTGTTTAATATTCATTAGGGCTGGGCGATAAAACGATAACGATATGTATCGCGATAGACACGTAATCAATATCAATAGAAAATGCGTTCGATAAAACGTTCGATAACTTGTTTTTCTTCTTTCGGAAGAAACCAGAATTTGCAAAGCAAGTTTGGCACTCACTCTCTGGTAACCTAGCAACGTAGGGAGTGACACTCTAACAGCCAATCATGTAACAGTATCAAGTTTGGTTGCGCCACATCGCTGTCTCGTGTTGGATTCTACAATAACAGAACCGGCGGCGTGGAGCGATAAGTGGAAAGTGGTGCGTCGCGAGCGAAGCAGGAAATTGTTGATAAAACAGGAAAAGTCAGTATGGCAGTTTTGGGGATTTTATATTCTGACCGTCGTCCCCACCAACACTACCGCAAACTTGTTTTACCACCTTAGCCGCGCTCATACTTCGGAGCACAGCCGTATTCGCCAGCACCGTCTAACAACATCTGCAGCTGCTACACCGCACAAGCAGCAGACCGCCATGGAGAGTACTCTGCATCAGCGCCTTACTAAACGCTACAAAGAAATAACTGAGGCAGACGTGCTGAGCACTGTCCAGAAGCCAGGTTACCAACCTAGCACTAAACCTGCAGAAAATAGTTCTTCTCAGGTTTCAGGTTTCTCTATGTTTATTTTTAACACTTTGCACCATTTTATTACACCTTATTAAGCAATTCTTACTTATTCTTTCTTCACTGTGATTTTAGACTTATGTTTACATTTTAATTATTTGAGTGATTTCCATGGTTGTGTTGACATTTCTGCTTTTATAACTGAGGGGATTATAATCAGAGGAAGGTTAGGTTTAAAATAAAAATGTTTAAATTTAATATATTTTTCTCCTGGTCCTTATTTTAAATAGGTCATAAAAAATATCAATAATTATCGATATCGACCGATATGAAACACTTATATCGTGATACAGTTTTCAGCCATATCGCCCAGCCCTAATATTCATTTAGTTTTATGTATTTTTATGTATGTATTTATTGTAGACTGACTGACTGACTGACTGACTGACTTATTGAATGAATAACGCTCTTAACGTAATGCCTAGTATACAGCCTACACATACCGCATGATAACGTGGGGGCTTAGTTTGACCGTCTTTTTCGAAGTGGAGGAAGTGGAGTGGCTTGGCTGCAGTGTTCTGCCCTGGGTGGTGTTTTAAGTAATGGGACAGATTTGTTAATATTAAAAACCCGACAAAGGTCTCAAATTTACAGATGTGGACTTTTTACCATTTCAGTCCTGAAAGTGGTTTGGTCATGGCACAAGCATGTGCCACAGAGGCCTGCAGCAGCTGGTTTCAGTGATTAGTTCCTTCATCGCTGGTGTAGTTTTTACTTTTTGAAAGGCCCTCCTCATGGTAACAATAACCCGCTGTTATTACCTTGGAAATACATAAGATGTATGCATTTGATTTGTATCTCTTAAAGTGTGGTTATGAGAAAACCTATCTTATTGAGTCTTGATTATTTACTGGAGGACCTGATTTTTTTTTTCTCCCTCAAGTAACACACAGGAGTATTGACCAAGTACACATATGACATGTTGCAGTTGGTCTTGATGCGTCCTGTCAGCAGGAAGTGTGCCCCACTTTGGGTCTTATTCCAGAAAGATGTCTAAATATATCTGTTAGGTTAGACTTTTTTTTTTTTTTTATTAAGCCTTAGTGAAACACTCTCAGTAAATCCATCTTTGCACTACATGAACCACAAATATCTTCTGCCCGCATCCACAAATAGGAAGTCTGTTTTCTCTGTGTACCCAACCCTCTGCAAATCTGATCTTGAAAAAAAAAAAAAAGGTTTGATAAACATCCAATGATGGCACAAGATGGTTCTATGTGTTTCGGGTAGCTTCTTCTTTGTAGTCATCAAAGCAGTAGTGAAGTGGCCTTTTTGTTTGCTCCCTCAGAGGCTTGTTTTCCAATACCCAGAGCAGATGGTATGTGTTTTTCATGGATGAATCACTGAGCTGGGTGGATTTTGTGTAGCTGGCCTACAACTACGTGGAGCCTGTATGTGTGTCCTCCTAGCTGTGAGAATACACGTGTCACTAAGCTATATATATAAATATATTTTATATAAATAAATAAATAAATGCTTTGAATTCACTGGTTTCTTGTTTTATTTTTATTTCCTCAGACTCTGGAGGAGCCCCCCTACTTGACAGTAGGGACGGATGTGAGTGCCAAGTACAGAGGGGCTTTCTGTGAGGCCAAGATTAAGACTGCCAAGAGGCTCGTCAAGGCCAAGGTAAGTCATACTTTAAAGTGCTCACGAAATTAAAAATGTATTATCTGTCTGTGTTGTGTGTGTGAAGTGGATTGCAGCAGGGTGAGGGGCTCTTGTCTTTGTGCGAAGGGGCAACGATCAAGATCACACAGCTCCACTTTGATGCCCATCATGAGCGGTTGGATTGGAGATGGCCACATTTAAAAGATGCTGTCCAAAAACATTCCTTGACAGACCGTGTTGTTGGAATAATTAAAATGTCCTCCTATTAGATACATTTTAGACTGAATTCTTTTCTTGTCTCTGATGTTGCCAAACATCCAGCTGGGTTGCTTACATGCTCGAGCTCAACCCACCTGGTTTAGGTTGTTAGTTGTGTTCATACAGCTGAGACGGTGATCAGGGCCCCAGCTGTGACAGATGCAGGGTCTGGTCTAGCCCACCAGGTACCCATCACGTCCTCAGGCATCCCTCTCGCCCACTGCTTCCATGTTTTGTTGCGGGGACGGCGTGTCTGCTGTTTTCCCATTGGTTTTATGCCTTGCTGATGAAGGCATTGCCTGATGTACATAGTACAGTATCTCATTTCCCAGTGGGGCTGGAGCATCTGGATAATACAATAGAGACTGATCGCTTGTCTCTCATTCTGCTAGAGTGTGTGGGAGGAACAAAGATTGGATGCTGGCTTTTTCACTGTGTCAATGCACTGTAGTTTCCCCTGTAGAGACAAAAGAGCAGCGATGTTGCCAATTTTGTGACAAATGATGGCCTTTTTGTCTTATGGACAGAGACGAACAACATGACAAAGTAGACCATGTGATTTTCTGGTTTAAAATAGTGTGGACTAAAATGCAGCTAAATAGGACAGTCTCAGCTCATAAATGAATTACCATACTAATTGGCCGAGTGTGGGGTATGTTTGTGGGTAGCTGTAATGCGAATATGAGCTCTGTTACACAAATGGAGAACATAGCAATTATTCAGCGGTTGTTGTGAATTAGAATATCCCACTATAATGAATTCCTCTCTAGCTCTTTGGTTCACTAATCTCTGTCTGCTTGTTTAACAAAGTCGATGGTGGCAGCCAGGCAGCATATGGCGCTGGTGTCTTTTGAGTTTTTTTTAAAACCCAATGAAAGATCTGTGTGACATTATTATTTATGATGATAATCCATACTAGAAGACCTGTAAAAAGTTCAATTAGCACCATGTCAGTATCACTCACTGTGACAGCACACATTTGATCAGTCAGGATTAACCCAGTGGCACAGTTAACTGAGTACTGTTTCAAACAAATGAGTGCTGCATGACAGATTCAATGTAGGGCCCTATGAAATCCGTTTTATTTTTTTTCAAATTCCGTTTTTCGGATTTATTTGTACCCCTTTTAAGATTTATTTTCGGATTTGCTCATTTTCTTTTCACTTCTAAGCAGTATTGACCTTTAAAAACTCAGGGCTAGATTTATCAAGCCGTTTGCGCCTGTTTCCAGGCGCTAATTGGTCGCAAAGACGGACGTAACTGATGCGGGCTATTTACAAACGGGGCGCACTTGGGTAAAATCGCAGATTGTCTGCCACATGAGCGAGAAGAGACAAGTTGCACTTTCAATATGCGTTCGTGGGAGGGTCATGGGGAAAGTGGGAGTTCCACCCAAAAAGGTGTGGAGATAGATAAAAGTGCCACGCGAATTATATATTCTGTGGTATTTACAAAGACTGTCAGTAAGAGCGCGTCTCTATTCTGCGGGGGAAATTCTCCGCCTCTTAAAAGCAGTTCTAAACCAGCCGCAGTCGAGTTTCCTCGTAGACCTTTATGCCGCTGGTGAAATGGCAACAGTAATCTGAGCAAGACAAAGACATAGGCGAGGCTGAAAATATCGTTAACACAAGAATTACACTTTCAGTGAACACAACATCATTTAGCGTTACAGATCAAGCAGCCATGCAATATTAGAGTTACTGGAAGAAATCAAAGATGAAATTGAATCTCCCCCATTCCAGCAGTTGTTAAACTCCTCGCTATATTACAAATATATCGGCATCAGGATCATTTCAAACAGTCATAGCATCAGCTGTTGGAATATCGCAGTCTGCACCCAGCCATATTATAGCACCAGTAGCGCTTTGCTACAGCGCAATTTACGGTATAGTGGGCGGAGAAAGACGCTGATTGCCTGATGGGTGTCAGGGTTGATAAATACTACGCAAAATGTGGAAGCATAGCGTGCGCTATTACCGAACTCCCATAAACAGACGCAGCACAAACTGCGCCAGTGTTAGTAAATCTGGCCCTCAGTGACACAAACTCACAATTCAGCTTTTTTTATTTAAACTGTTAATATATTCAGCATAGCACATTCAAAATTCTCCAAAATCTAGCCAAACGTTAATAAACAGTAAAAATAACAGTTACATGAAGGTAACGGTTCAAAGGTAGGATTGATGAATATTAAATTAAAGATTAAATGCAGCCAAACATTGAAACAATGATATGTGCCTGACAGAAAGCCAACACAATGACATATTGCAGCCATAAAGTGTTAACCCATCATCATCAGTGACCCCTGCATGTAAGCAGCAACAATGTATTTTCCATCTACAAAAAAATCACAATAAGAGCTAATTGGATGCTCACCTATAACAATGTTGAGGACACTGCGATCTCGGTTGTCAGAGGTTTCATCGACAACACCGAAGATTTTCTTTCCACGGATCTCTTGCAGAAGTTTTTGCGTGTGCTGGTCAAAGACCCGCGGCAGGTGGGTCTGCCTGAGGCTACTGGTGTTTTCTGGGAGTTCGCCTCCCTGCTTGCAATGTATAACAAGAAACCGACGTATCCTCTTCATTTTCTCAAGCGGTACGTCAGCTTCAGCACACATTGCAACAAAATCTTTCACAAACTCACGCCTTGCATCGATTGATTTTCTCGTTGCCTCAATGGTAACCTGGAGGGATTGGCCCGCTGTGGATTTAGGACTTTGTTCTTGAGATGAGCTTTTGATTTCAAATGGTCGTTACATTTGTCTTTGCGGGTCCAGTCAACAGTATGTTGACAAAACTTACAAAACCGTTGTTGTCCAGGCTCATAGTAGTCGTTGGGTTATTGTTCAGCCCAGTATTTAGCAGTCCATTCATTTTTTTAAGATTTCACTGCAGAATGCAAATAAAAGTATCTGTTAAATGAAAAAATATTTCCACTTTTTTGCAGATCAGCACCCCTTTCTTCTCTCAAAGCATTTGCTTATGATGCATTTATTTCAATTATACACTGTGAATTTTGAATTTTGGTCAGGTTATTACAGTTAAGTATCAATATATATTATATTTTCCCCATGTATTATAATTAAAAAATAAAAATAAAAAGTGATAGCCTCAGTCCTGTTTGCTTTAAAATAAATGTAGTGAAAGTTGCGCTTCAGTTGCATTATACTGTGTGGCACAAAGCCCTAATTAGAGGCAGTATTAATGCAAACAAAGTCAATAGAACGACGTGTACAGAGGTGAAGAGATGCAGATTTGCAAGGACACAAATTGTGATGCAAAAAGATGCAACTACTCTGAGATGTAGTAATGTTTGTTTTATATTTTACCAGGACAAGGCACATTCAACATCACTGTAAATGGGCCAGTGTTATCAAAGTGGCAAGTTTTCAACTGGTGTCATTTGACCAAATGTCAGATAAACCATTAAAATAACAATGAAGTCAAACAACACGTGAAATCAGAAGAGGAGATGTGTGTGTGTGTGTGTGTGTGTGTGTGTGTGTGTGTGTGTGTGTGTGTGTGTGTGTGTGTGTGTGTGTGTGTCCGTGTGTGTGTCCGTGTGTGTGTGTGTGTGTCCGTGTGTGTGTGTCCGTGTGTGTGTCCAAAAGACATAGAATTACACCTCTACAGTCAAATTTGCTTGATTTAAATTGAGATCAAAGTTCACGTCATGTTTCTGTTTCAAGTAAACAGAAACATAAACATCTTGCATTTTAAAATGGGAAAAACGCAAGAGAAATATCAAGCAGCTCAGTGACATTTTTAGGCTCATTGGAAGAAAGAATCTCGTAAATAATGTACTGTGAGCTCTCGACAAAACCTTTTCACATCCCTTAAATTAGCTTGAGGCTCTATATCATCAGGTTTTAAATTGTATTTCAATATTTGTTAAAGTGCTCATATTATGCTTTTTGGCTTTTCCCCTTTATTGTGTTATATATCTTTTTGTGTACGTTATAGGTTTACAAAGTGCAAAAAGCCCAATGTCCACCCCAAAGGGACTTACCATCTCCAACAGAAAACACTGTGACATTAAGATGGAACAGAAGTGTGATGCCTCACTCTGTAGCTAAAACAGAGAGCTCAACACACAGGGTGAAAAGAGGAGCTGCAGCAGTGTGCAGTACAACAAATATATGGTGTTTTCTGAAAATTAAACCACACAAACCTATTCTGGTACAACCTCTAAATACAATTATGAAACTGAAAATGAGTAAAAAAAATAGAGTGGTGCACACTCTGGACTCAAAATCCTTGCGCGCCAGTGAGATCTACGTCATTTTGACGTCACATTGGCGCGGGCCAGCTCGGCTACGGCGACTGTGAAACGGCCTTTAGGAGGTTGTCTGGATGGCCAGGTGTTATTGACGCTCTCTAGCTAAGAGTCATCCTCCCTCTGTCTGTGGAGAGCAGAGGCTCCTGCTCGTCCCTGTGAAGAAAGGAAGTCCTTTATTCCACCGGGCGGGCAGGAATGTTATTATCTCTATAACTGATAAAACGCTGCCTCAGGAATCTTTTTATTCCTTTCTCTTCCATCCTATTTTATGACCTGACAATTTAACAGCATCTTACAGCATGTATTCCTGTCATTCGTTGTCTTGATGCCGCCTTCACAGCGAGACTTTGATTGCTGTTTCTGCTGCTGTTATGTTTGAAAACGACTCGAGAGAGAGCATTGTCTGAATTTGTTACCTGCAGGCTTGTTTTCTGAGATGGCGGTTGATTCTGAACTAAATCCCAGTCAATAAAAGTGAAGCCAGTTTTCCATTATAATTATTTTACTATTTTACTAGCACATGCATGGAAACAGAGAAGGAATATTGATATATGAAGCAGGGAGGTAGGGGTGTGTGTGTGTGTGTGTGTGTGTGTGTGTGTGTGTGTGTGTGTGTGTGTGTGTGTGTGTGTGTGTGTGTGTGTGTGTGTGTGGGGCGTGTGTGTGTGCGTGTGTGCGTGTGTGCGTGTGTGCGTGCGCGCCTTGTGGTCTTTTCTGTCACAGTGTTACCACAGCATGATCAGATTATGATGTACTGTGGCTCACTTGGGGGGTTGGGAGGTCGGTTAGTGTAGCCCTCACAAACGCAGAACAGAAATCCACCGCAGTTGGCGGAAACAGATGCGGTGCAGTTGCCAATTAGGGGGGTCGGTCACTCAGCGGTGCTAGAAATGAGCCATAGTATTAAATATTCATACACATGCTGTTTGCCTAATGACAGCAAGAAGTCTTTACTATTATGTTTAGTTATCTCAGACCACACTGATTTAAAGCAACAAACGTGCCTCGCTGCCAAGTGTTGTGTGAAAGAGAGCATCGTTGTAAGCAGTGCATCGCTAAGTCCAGCATCGTTAGCGGGAATGTGCTGTCTCTGTAGTGGAGGATTGATGTGGCCCGGTCTGGCCTTGGGGAAATTGTTTGTTTATCCTCGTTACTGATTCTCCTCTCCTGTTGCCCCCACCTACCTCCTTCCCCCAGGTGACCTTTAAACCAGATCTGTCCACAGCTGAGGTTCATGATGAAAACATCAAAGGACCTCTAAAGGTAAGGCAGGAAAATATGGAGGAGGTCGACGTTGCCCCACAGTTGGCTGAAACCTTGTTATAACACACCTATTGTCGTTAATTACCCTTGATTACTTTTGTTTAGTCTTTTTTGGCTCAGACTATAAAGCCATAGTGAATGTAGAAAAAAGAATTGGCCAATGAAGCATTCGCTTTGCAATTTAATTTCAGTCGATTATGATTCTTTTAGCAGCAATATGATTCTAATTACTTTAAAACACCTCATTAGATTTATCATTAGTAGCACATTAGGATGCCAAATAACAGCAGTGTATCCGTCCTACAGGTGGGTGCTGTTGTAGAGGTGAAGAATCCGGATGGAGTTTACCAAGAGGCCACAATCAATAAGCTGACCGATGCTAGTATATATACTGTTGGTAAGTCAATAACAAAGGGTTTCTGCTCCTCACTCCAAGACTTGTACTCTTCCCTACGACTTGCAAAAATATGGTATGTACAATAGAATTTCCAAAGTGTTTTCAGGGTTTGTATTTTCATGATGTTGCAAGAAACCTCTTCAATTAATTCCTAAGAAAAGGTAAAGAATGAAGTGATTTCTCATATAATTTTCATACAGTATATGAAAATATTGTGCAGCATGAAGCAAATATAGGCAAGATAAATGAGTTGAAAAAAATCTTCGGTAGCTTTAGAGGCTGAATGAGCGAGACTATGCTGAGTCAACGTTGGAATATTATACAGCATAATGTAAGAAGTGGTAAATGCAGCATGTAGGGCTGCAACTAAAGATAACTTTTATTATCAATATTTTTCTTTCAAATAACGGAGTAATTGTTTAGTCTATAATGTTTTAAAAAAAAATCTGTGAAAAAAAAAAAAAATGGAATCGCCATTTTCCAGAGCCCAAGGTGACATCCTCTAATTGCTTGTTTTGTCTGACCAACAGTCCAAATGCCAAACATATTGTATTCACAATGACATAAAACAGGGGAAAGCAGCAAAATCTCATATTTGAGAAGCTGGAAAACATTTGGAACCTTTCTTGCATTTTGTTACTGCGAGTCTGTGATGTGAAGAGTACACCGTTACAGTATTGGATAATCCAAAGTATACAGAGCGTAGACTGCTGCGCAGATCTGTTGTCTCTCAGCAGCTGATCGTCACAAAAAAGTGCCCATGGGGTTTTCCTTTTCTCGTCTTGGCACATTTTCACTCTTTTCATTCGTCAACAAAACATGACTGATGTCACTGTTGAAGTTACCTCAAGTGTTTTTCCCTCATTGTTGTCGCCAAGTACTTTAAGTGAGCAGTGGCTAATGGAATTTAATGATTTATCCTTGGGAGCGGTGTGACTGCTGAAAGTAAAAGTAAGGTTCCTTGAGTTTTGTAATATGATGTATGTTATGCTTGCCTATTGTAAAAGTCAGTCTATAGAGATATATCAGTTAATAAATAAATAGAATCAGTAAATAAATAAATAGAATCAGTAAATGCTCCTTTATTTTACTATTTACTCCACTCTGTCTAACAGAGGCTCCTTGAAGATGTAATAAACCTGTGAGCTAAAAGCGACTGTCACTGCCTGCTGAAGGAGCCTTTAAACACAAGCATCATTTGTTTTTTAACCTATTGTAAATAAAGTGTGTGTGTGTGGGTGGGTCTGTCTGTCTTTCGCCTAATAGTTTGCCTCTCATCTCTGCAGTATTTGACGATGGGGATGAGAAGACCCTGAGGCGTTCCTCTCTCTGCCTGAAAGGAGCGCGTCACTTTGCAGAGAGCGAGGCAAGTATTGTGACTTATCGCTCAGCTTTCTAGAGAAGCAAAGCTCATTTAATTGTTTTGAACTTTTTTAAATTTGTTTAATTGAATTTCATTTACAGTCCCTCATCTCTACTCAAATTAAAGCACTGCTTATGAAAGGTCCCACATTGGCATTCAAAAGTTCAGCTGTGATATAATTCCAGGAAACCGATATCACAGCAAAGTTGCCAAATGTAAAGCGCTGGTTAAATCCCACTGTTTGTAACTGCTGAGATCCCATGAAGAGAGTTTCTTTCAGGTGTACAAGATACATATTTTGTCTTCCAATTCAGTGTCTGACAAGGTGGCTCTTTTCTGTTTGTCTCCCGTGCAGACACTCGACAGACTCCCTCTCACCAACCCTGAGCACTTCGGCACACCTGTCATCGGCAAGAAGGGCAACCGCGGCAGACGATCGAACCCAATGTGAGTATCGCCCCTCCGTCTCTGTTCATCCTGCAGGGCTCATATCAGACTTAATATATCAGAGGTCTGTGATGCTGACTGGGAGGGATTTTCTGACTGTACCAATCCACAGTCCTTAGTAACAGGCTTCCCCATTCTAAGTATGCGGACAGTAGTTGAAATGAAAGATTTATTCTCATCTCCATTCCTTCATAAACAGCGCCTGAGGCCTGGAAGTAGAGAGCCTACTCGCCCGCGCTCCTTAGCCCTCTTTTTTGTTGTTGTGTGTGTGTGTGTGTGTGTGTGTGTGTGTGTGTGTGTGTGTGTGTGTGTGTGTGTGTGTGTGTGTGTGTGTGTGTGTGTGTGTGTGTGTGTGTGTGTGTGTGTGTGTGTGTGTGTGTGTGTGTGTGCTGCAGCTGCAGAGGCAGTGTTAGCACGGCATGGTCCTGCTGAATATTATCTTTTTTCCTCTCCTTTGACTCAAATGTTCTAGTGTGTGTTTTGTGTTCTGATGTGCCTACTCCTGGGAGACTGCAGAGTTTCCATCAGGGAATAGGAAGTGCTGAGGGCTTTTTGGCGCTGGATATAATTGTGGCTTCTCTCTGTTTTAAAGAGGACACTCTGCTACATAATCTCATTCTCTGACACCCCTTGATAATAGAGAAAAGTCAATAGAACTCTTAACATTGATGCAATATTGACAACTGTTCCAGCTGCACATTAGCACCTTGGACCTGTTGTCTTCCTGTGCACAAATAGTCTTAGTTCATCAGTTTTAATTCTTAAATTACAAGGATTGACAATGTAGTGGAGATTATTGGAGATAAAGAAGACCACTACATGCTTGTTTTATGAGATCATTTCTTCTTCTGTTAATTGAATAGTTCAACATTTTGGAACATTACACTTATTTGCTGTCTTGCTGTGGGTTAGATGAGAAGATTGTTACCTCTTACAGTGTTTGTTTCACTATGAGATGTTCAGGGAAGCAGCAAAAAGTTACGCCAGCATGTTACTACTCCCAGCCAGGAAATGGTCTGGTGGATTACCCCCCCAGTAGAACCACAACGTTCGGTTTTTACACTTCAGTTTTTGTAGGGATTAAGCACATGACATTTGATGTGTTACTTAGTAAGCTTTAGAGGTGCTGGTAAAATGATTTAGTTACCTTTGGACAGAGCCTGGATAGCAGTTTGCTCTGGTTTTCTAGTCTCTATGCTAAGCTAAGCTAGCTGTCTGCCGGCTTTAGCTTTTAGCGTACAGACATGAGAGTGGTATTGATCTTCTTATTCTAACTTCCAGCAAGAAAGCAAATAAGCGCTTTCCCCAAAATAACTGTTCCTTTTAAATTACTGTCTTAAAAGTAAAGGAATAGTCAAGCATTTGCCACTAAAATAGTCATTACATGGGAGCAAACTCTTTCCTACATGAATTGTAGTATTTGCCACATTGAGTGGCTAGAGTGCTTTGTTTATGACTTTGATTTACAGCTTAGTTGTTGTTGTTGTAGTAGTAGTAGCAGACTGGCTGATTTACTGCTCTTGAGTCGCGTGCGTGCGTGTGTGTTGAGGCACAGAGGATCTGTTTGCCTGCTGGTGCTTCTTGCATGATCACTCCGAGACATGGCTGCCTGTCTGCTCGCTGCAGCCAGAGCATTAGGATATCAGACAGCAAAGAATGAGCCGGCTCATCAAAACACCGATCCTAATGAGCGAGCTAATCAGTAGAGCAGAACTCATGTTTCGCTGTGCTACATAATAATAAGACTACAAAGGTTTTGTTATGCTTTTTATTGTACTACATAATAATAATAATAATAAGACTGCAAAGGTTTTGTTATGCTTTTGATTGTACTACATAATAATAAGACTACAAAGGCTTTGTTATGATTTTTATTGTTAGTTGGAGACGTTTTGATGATGAAATCCTGTGTTGAGAGAGACCAGCGCACACAATGTTATATTCCGTTTATATATAGCATGGATTTAATATAAAAATGCCAAAATATTTGTCACTGTATGAGCAATTAGAATGTATTTCTTTTTTTCTGCAGTTTTACACTTCTGTGTAAAAATAGAGATAAGTTACAGCACTCCAGTTGCAGGTGGAGATAAGAACAGCACTTTTCTCAATCAAATGTCAACACCACACTGGATGTGATGAATGTAAAAAAAAAAAAAAAGTCATGCACATGCTCACTCTACCTTTCTAAGGTGCGGTCCGTTGAGTAAACTGTCCTTTTCTCCCACAGTCAAGAAGAAGAATTGTCTTCATCCTCCAGCGAAGAAGAGGAGAGCGACCAGCGGCAGAATGAGGATCTGTTCGGGAAAGTGGTCTGTGTGGAGGGGGTCGCCACCGGGGAAAAAAAGAAGACCACCTGGTATCCTGCTCTGGTGAGCTTATAGTCTCCCTTCCCTCACTGCTCTCTGCTCCATCACTGTGAGGCAACAGGGACCACAGCTGCTGGTCCTTCAGTACACCCACAGCATTGTGCCATTTCATCTTAACGCCTTCTTATGTAACCTTAGCAGGATTATCTTATCACTTTACAGTCCACCCAACATGAAATGTTGGAAATATGCATGCCGTTGCAGTTTGATTTCTATAAATAAGACTAACTATTTACCAGTAGCTGCCTGCCTTCTGTAGTTGAAAGTAGGAAATGACTTGTTCTCCCTCATGCAACATTGCAGCACAAACACTGGTTTGATGCTTTCAGTCTTTTCCAATCCATTTATTTCCACCCATCGTGAACTCTCAGCCACCGTTTGCACACTGTGAAATGGGGACAGGCGTTGTTTGTTTATGTAAGTGTTACAAGTAGAACTGGGAGAATGGGAGAGGGTGGGGAAAGCTGTCCCTTTAACTGTGTAGTCAGCAGGGCCCCGCCTCCAGGGTTTGTTGTTCTTGGCTTGCTGTTGACTGAGCTCCGTGCTGCCTCCTTGTGACAGCCCAGAGAAGTGCATTACACGGTGGCATATCATTGATTACACCAAGACCGTACAGCAGAGGGGTGGAGTAGTACACTGGTAGATGTCTCATGCAACAGATGATACACGGCTGTAACAAACAGTGTGCTTCTGAGAGGCCTGGTAAAATAAAAGTCAAAGTCTCCATGTGTGAGCTGGGTGCAGCGCAGCATACTGTATGTGTCACAGAGGGAAATGGAATCACAGAGCAAACGTGAGTCATAGTGTTCAAGGAAAAACGTCCTGTGTGTGTGTGTGTGTGTGTGTGTGTGTGTGTGTGTGTGTGTGTGTGTGTGTGTGTGTGTGTGTGTGTGTGTGTGTGTGTGTGTGTGTGTGTGTGTGTGTGTGTGTGTGTGTGTGTGTGTGTGTGTGTGTGTGTGTGTGTGTGTGTGTGTGTGTGTGTGTGTGTGTTGCGTGTTGCATGTTGCATGTTGCACATACAGAGAGAGCAGGAGCAAGCAGACGGGAGTCGTGGTGAAAATCAAATCTCCATAATGGCAGTGCTGCCTCCTGTGGGTTAGACACTGGCACTGGAACAACTCCCACTGTTGTGCTCCTCACTTCCAGTAAACAGCAGCAGCACATGCTGCAAGTGGGCGCGCATCCCTTACACATCGCTCTTCATCCCACTCGCTTGTTTGTCTTTGTTTCGTAGACAGTACCACCTCATCTGACCTCTTCACTGTCTCTTGTTTCTGTGCAACAAGGTCATCTCCCCAGACTGCCACGAAGACGTGACTGTGAAGAAGGACAACATCTTTGTCCGCTCTTTCAAGGATGGAAAATTGTGAGTCATCACTAATGTGCTGAAAACCACATTTGCACCATGTGTGAAGTAGGGCTGCACTAACGATAAGCAGTAGATTATTTGACATTTTCTTTTTCAATTAATACATCAATTTGGTTTTGAACTATTTACGTAATCAATACAAAGTTAGCATTGCACGAAGTTAGGCCTAAGTATTGCCTAATTGTTAATGATGGCCAAATAAACGTTAAACCAAGCAATCTTTTGAAAAGTCAACAAGCAAATGATTGGCATTTTCACTTGGTAAATTCAATTCAATTTTATTTATAGTATCAAATCATAACAAGAGTTATCTCGAGACACTTTACAGATAGAGTAGGTCTAGACCACACTATAATTTACAAAGCCCCAACAATTCTAATAATTCCCCGAAGAGCAAGCAGTGTGATCTAAGTTGTTTTTTAATCAACTAATCATCTAGTGCTAGTGTAAAACATCTCCATCAGGGGGATAAACATGTTTTTATTGGATACATGTGCAATGAACCTTTGCAAAAAATATATATTGACAAATGTAAATGCTTGAGAGCACTCTATTTTCAGATATGGCTGGCTGCACAGTAGAAGTATAATATATTTTCAAATATTTTAGATAATTTTATGAATTGTAATGTGCTTTGAACTTTCCACTCATGACAAATCTCTGAATTATCACATTATTTGAAGAAGCTCTGACAGATGACATTTTTCCCTGTTGACCAATTATTGTGCGTGTTTAAATGACACATTTGTTCGTAGGTTTAGAAGAATATAACCTTTGTTTCTGCGATCTCTCAACAATAGTTAAGATACTGTGTGCCTTCCCCGCCAGCGCTTCCCTGGTTGTGTTCTTTTATTTGTCCTCAGGCTGTAAAGTTACTGGTGAGCTAAGGTAGTGCAGCTTCCCTGTAGCCTGCCCTCGGCGTGGAACCACACGGCCAGATTGTTTGGTCTGTGGCAAAGGGAGGAATAAGTCCAAGAGTCTGCACTCAGCTAGCGGTTTGTAACTGCAGTCTCTCTGTATGTGGGTAGAAACATAGCCCACACTCGACATACATTAATCTGGTGTTTGCTTGCTGTTCCAAAGTCTACTTTTTCTGTCCGTTTGAATTCCATTGATGACAGAAACAGCCTTGAGTCTGCATTCCTTCATATGCCCTGCGTAAATAATCAGCATGACCCCTAATCTGCAAAAGAAGTGTGAAAAGTCCCCCTTATCACTTGTATTTTGGCTAATAGTCAGGTGAAGGGTAGAGCTGATGAGAGGGATAAGATAAGAGATGATAAATCAGAGACAAAGTCCTATATGTGTGAAGTATTTCCTCTCTGAACATGGCACCCTGTGATGGCTTTCGTTGCAAATGAAATTGCACGGTAGCCGTTTTTCTTTCTGCTCTGTAGCAGTTTGATTTCACTCCGGAAAATCAGCACAGTGTACCCACGGGTAGACGCAGCATATAATGATGTAAGAAGTTGGAAAATCTATATCATTGTAAATGAGATGTTCAGGTTTGTTTCCCTCCAATAATTTTGACTTTATGTGGATGGAATAACAAAGATGTTACTCGTGTATGTGTGATGTGATGCACCAGTCTGATCCTGTCTCCTTATGTAATGTTAAAGTTGGATTTATCAAAGGTTTTGCAAGTAACCCTTGCAGAGGAAAGTTTATAAATTGTTTTAAGTGAGAACAAAGCTTTTCTTTTTTTTTAACCGTTGACCACGTTATAATTGCTGAGTATGAATATTTTTTGCATGCACCCACACCCAGTCAGACTGTCCGTACCCTCCGTTCAGTAATGCTACCATTACAATGCTGCACCATTCCCTTTTTCCATTGTTTTACAACAAACGCACTCCACTTGTTTGTTGTTTGTTATTGTACATTTTTATCATTAATGTCAGCCTCTTCTCGTCTATTATTACAGAGTTATTCTAACATGCTGCTCCCTGTGTGATTTGTTTTTTAAAGAGGGGTCACATCCATAAGCTATGTGACCTTTTCCGCACAGTGCCGGGGCCAGCATTTTCATTTTCCTCTGCAGACTTTGGTATTGTTAGTGATAACCAACCGACGTGCCTTTTGCAAAAACAATTGCTCTGGAAAACATTCTTCAGGAAAAGCAATATCACATCCAGAGGAGAGATGGGGGGTTTCAGGAAGTGGTGGTTATTCTTATTTAGTCAGATCTGGTCACCATAGTAACAATGGAAACAAAAGCCGTTTCTATTTTTTTCTCGTTTTGGCCGGCTTGCAGGCTTAGACATACAAAGACAGTTTGATCACTGTGAGTAGGTTTTTAACTAAGTCACAAAACAAATAAAACTAAACGCTAGGTTATACAAATATCATATGAAGAAGAATCTGGGCTATTGTAAACTGTAACGTATGTGTGGAACCCAAAGCTGATTTTAGTTTTGAAAATTTAATAATTAGCTTGCTTCACATTAGCCAGTAAGCAGCGACGTGGAGCAGTTTCAGCTTCATTGACATAATAACAGCCAATTTGAAATAAACCATAAACTAAAGGGTTTATTTATTTATGAGTTATTTTTAGCAATGCTAGCGGCGTAGCTCTAGGGATAGCAATGTCTCAGTCAGTCAGTTGGTCGGTCCACCACTTTGGTCCAGACTGAAATCCCAAAACAACATGAATTTCCATAATATTTAGCGGACACGTTCATGTTCCCCAGAGAATGACTTTTTACTGACTGTGGTGATTAGCGGTTAGTACATTTTAGCATGCTAACACACTAAACTAAGATGGAGAACATGGTAGCGCCTGCTCTACCAACTGAGCTAACCCAGCCACCAAACTAGTGCCATTCTAACAACGTACTCAATACAATTTCTTTTTTTTAAGAAAAGCTCTGTTGCTCTGCTGCAGTATACTTTTTTGATTCACTCCATGACACATCTAATCATTGGATCAGCTCAGCTGCCTACAGATACCACAGTAAATCGTCTCTCTGGCACACTTTCCAAGCCTCTGACTGGTTTCAGCTTACAAGCTCCACTGATCCATCTATCTGCCAAATCACCAACACTTTGCCCAGCTGCTGTAGGGATGTTGTAAGAAAGTAGGCTGTGAATGCAGTCACGGCTGCTCAGGTTTTGAGGTTGGTATTTTTACTGTAAGATTAAAAACTGCCCCCTGCCAGTGTTTTAATTAACAAGACATTTTTTTTTTTTTTCATAGTCCTACATTTGTTTTGGGAAAACAAAAATCTGCTTGCCACGTCTCACACCGTTGAGCTGAACCTTGATGTAGTAACCCTCAGTACTGTACGTCACTTCTGTTCACATATTAATCAGAGTTGCTGTGTTTTGCAGTAACACGGTGCTGCGGAAGGACATCCGCGAGATGAATAGCGACTGTCCTCCAAAAGCGGACGCAGGGCTCAAACCAGGTGAGTGAAAACTGAAGCTGTACAGAAGTGGTGCATAGAACATACCTAGTCCTTGACATCTGTGGCCTAGTCTGTGTGTTGACGCTTTTTGGCAGACAAACGCTCGCAGTGAGACAGACTGAGGAAAGAGAAGTTTTGTTTTTGTTCTGGGGAATGCAGCGGCTGAGAGCTCCTGCCACTGTCGAGTCTATTTTTATTTGAAGTCCTCACCAGGCTTTTTATATAGCGCCTCCATTTTTCTGCTGCAGAGCTCTCACTCTTTTTATAATAACATTTAGGAAACCACTTTGTATTATCCCAGTCTTGGTATTCACAGGTGCTTGACTCACAACTGTGATATTTTCTGCATTACAAACGCGTAAAACAAGCATCTGCCAAGGTGGTTAGATGCTACTTAAACCCACCTGTGACATTGTGGCTGAATGCCTCTGCTGCTCTGCGTCTCTGCAAATACTCCTGACAGATGTTCATGCTGCTTTCTTCCATGGCTGCTTTTTTTTTCATGTTCTTCTCTGTTCATGTCTTATCTTTGTTTCTAACTCTGCAGAATGACTTGGCTTGAGTTTTGCATGCAGAAGGGAATGATAGGCAACGCTTATTGGATGTGGTTGATATGTAATATTACTGCATGTGTGTGTTTGACAGCACTGGACGCCGCTTTGGAGTTCCTGCAGCAGTTTGTCGTGCCCAGCACCTGGAAGACGGAAGTGAAAGAAGAAAGTTCTAGCAGCGAGGATGAGGAGGAGGAGGATGAGGAAGGGCAGGAAGAAGATGCCAGCGGCGAAGAAGAGGAGGTATTGGCAGAACCCTGCACATGCTTTTATCCCCACAACCTCCCAAATAATAATAATAAAAAAACTCAAACTCTTGTTGTTTCCTGTCTGCAGGAGGAAGTGGAGCCGTTCCCAGAGGAGCGGGAGAACTTTCTGCAGCAGCTCTACAAGTTCATGGAAGACAGAGGTGAGCCAAGAGTGCAGATGTTTACGTGGTTTCTTTACAACAAACATTTTATTTTGAAGGTTCCAGGTGCAGCTTTATAATTTAGTAACGGATGTGACCTATTCGTCACTCTTTTGGTCAGGGGAGAGTTAAAAATTAAGCAAACAAAAAGGTATAAAATACTGTAATTGTGTTATTTATCCTATCTATCTCACTCTAACAATCCCACGTTTAGTTTCACTCTCTCTTTTTCTGCCCCCTGTACTCATATCTCATTAGCTGCTTTTAAGGCTGCCCCTAAAGAAATGTTCTGGTTTACAGTCTAAAATGGTTCACGTGTAAGCTCCATAACTTTGATTATCGTTTTACAAAGAGAAATATCTCTGAGTGATGGAATGTTACTAAGTGCAAGTAGTGTACTTGACTACAAATTTGAGGTACTTTTACCTGAGTGTTTCTGTGCTGCTTTATACTTCTACTCCACTACAATTCAGAGGGCAATATTGACTTTATTTGACAGCTTTAGTTATGTATCAGATTAAGATTTTACATAAAAAACATATGATCCGCTTATAAAGTATAATGTACTTGTATTAAAGTGTTGATTGAACAACTCAAAAGTATATAAAATAGTTACAATTAGCTCCACCTGTACCAAGTAGAATAACATAATACTCACATTCTGCATTATGGATACTTTTACTTTTAATACATTATTCTAATAATGCTGTTACTTAAGTGACATTTTCAATGCAGGACTTTTACTTGTAATGGTAGAATTTGTTGCCGTATTGCTACTTTTCCTTAAGTAAAGGATCTGAATACTTCCTCCAACACTGCTGAAAACCAATTCCAGGTCACTTTAAAAAAAAAAAAAAAAAAAGAAAGCAGGCAATTTAATTCAGACTGAGTTTAATAAGCCGGTTTTAGCATATTTCTAACTTAAACTGTATCTTTGTGTCCACCATCTCAACCCATGACAATGTTTCTCCTCCTCAGGAACTCCCATCAATAAACGGCCTGTTCTGGGCTACAGGAACCTGAACCTGTTCAAGCTCTACAGGCTGGTGCACAAACTGGGAGGCTTTGACAACGTGAGTGCCACTTTGACAGCGGTTACCCGCAGTGTAGCATAACTTCTGTCTCGCTTTATGGTGACTGACTCTGGATCTGTCTCCCTCTGTTAACCGTGTTTGAGCAGATTGAGAGCGGCTCTGTTTGGAAGCAAGTTTATCAGGATCTGGGAATCCCTGTGCTCAACTCAGCCGCCGGCTACAATGTCAAATGTGCTTACCGCAAGTACGTGCAGGCGCTGCCTCCACAGCTGCTGTTTGGCAGATGCAGCTTTTGTTTCTGTTTTTACTCTTTTAATGTCCATGTGTCTTGTACTACTTTTACAGCCTCTTTTCTTTCTTTTTTTTTTTTTTTCTTTTTTTTTTAGCAAATTCCTTAAGAATAAATGAAGCTTTTATCTTTGCAAGATTGAATGTTTGAATGTTTTATCACCCAGGTACTTGTATGGATTTGAGGAATACTGCACCTCCACCGCCATCACCTTCAGGATGGATCTCCCTTTGAAGCAGGCTCCCAAGGGGGAGGTCAAGTCAGAGGGAGAGGCTGGAGGAACCCCTCCCACCGCCTCCAGCTCAGAAGAGCAGAAAGCCCAGGTTGATGGAGAACCTTGTGGAGAACAGTCTATAGTCTGCAAGGTAGGCATTCTCCTAAATACTATGATTGATTTAAATCTTTGTCCTTTTTTTCTTATGTTTGATATTTAGAAAACAGCACGTTTACATTAGATTAATTTCTTATTATAATAAAAGAATCCTTCTCTCACAGGATGAGAAGCCTGATTTGACCCAGAACAAAATGGAACCCGATCCATCAAAAACAGAGGGAAAGGACAGCGGAAATGACGACGACGACGATGATGATGATGACGACGACGACGACGAGGAAGATGGTCCCCTTAAGGGAGACGCAGACGAGGGCTCATCTACGGCTCACCTCGGATCGGAGAACATGAAGGAGGAGCGCGATGAGGAGGGAGGAGGAGGAGGAGAGCAAAGACAACTCTGGGTAGGTGGTCTGAAAGGATGGTCCCTCCACCAGGGTGGTAAAAAAAAATCCTCATGGCACAAACACAAGCTCCATGCAGAGCTCCTGCATGGTGAAACTGTGTTAGTACTCAATCTGACTTTTCAACACCTAAACGTTTCGCCAGACTAAAGAACCTGAGGCATTCACTTTCCTTGGTGGCAGTAAAAATCTAAAAGACCATTAGCAGACGAGGAGCAGCGACCTCTGATGACACTAATACCCAGTATACCCACAATCCACCTCTACCTGCTAACCAGAGAGAGAACAGCTCTCTCTCTCTCTCTCTCTCTCTCTCTCTCTCTGTGTCTCTAACTAAGCTCTTACCCACTGCCCTCTGTGCTATTATTATTTCTTGTGGCTTGGTCGGCATCAGCTGGCAGAGACATCTTAGAGCACCAAAGCCTGACTGCTACCTTTCACCTGGCATGTCATGCTGTGCTCTCATTCTCACTCTTTCTTTCACTCTCTCTCTCTTTCTCTCTCTCTCTTTCTTTCTCTCTCTCTGGTGGGGATTGTTTGACCGTGGCCAGCCTCTCTCACTCAATGCACACAACATGGCTGTGCTCTTCTTGATTTCTGTCCTTTCCTGATCTCTCTCACTCTCTTTCTCTCTTTCTCTTCTCTCATTTTTTGGCTTTTCGATGTTCAGCTTTATTAAATGTTCCATGTATGTGAGTGTTGTCACTGATGCATTAGCACACTAGACGCAAGATGGCAGTAACCTTTTCAGTGTTGAAAAAAAATAGTTCTGGGAAGTTGTATGGTTTGGTCTCAGTAGGCTATCGTTTCCTGTGCAGAGCATCCAGATCAGTGCTCTCTGCCTATTTCAGACCCTTTTTGTTCACCCATCCTTGACACTTGACACTGGGCTCCTGTGGACCGACTAGAAAAGACTGTACCAACAGTGTTTTTTGTGTCTGTTTGAAGGAATTGCACAATTCACTAACTTTAGGATTTTCTTATCATACGCTGTTGCTCCCAGTATCCCCCTCTCTGTAGTTTTTATCACCAGTGGCCTTGGGCTCACAACAGTATGATCCTGCCGATTACCATCAAATGTGGACTTTCTGACAGTCGGGAGGTTCCCTGATCCTTTGCCGTTGTCAGGATCAGTGGTCCTCGCAGATTATGTGGTAGTGTGAGGGTTTACAGATTCACACAGCAGACAACCTGCAGGCTGATCTGATGATATCAGACCTGTTCAATGTTTACAGCCTGTAATCTGGACCTGCAGTGCGTGTGTGTGTGCGTGTGCGTGTCACATTTTCATTCCAGCAGCATGGACTGTGTTTTAATTTATATTAATGAGAGCAATTAATTATATAGAAGGAAACTCTTGTTTGACAGTGATTGTTATGTAACTGCTTAAGTACTATTTACCTTTTTTCTTAGCCTAATCAACTGCTTTATTTAAAAGTGCACTGCCCATTTGGACTGCCTCTCCGACCTTTCTTTTTGGATCTTTCGGTGCATAATTACAAGTCCTGATGCAAGTGATGCTTATGGATAATTTGTTTAGGGCTGCAACTATGATTATTTTCATTATTGATTAATCTGCTGGCAGTTTTTTTAAATAAATCATTTGGTCTATAACATATTAGAAAACAGCAAAAAAATGCCCATCACATGCTCCTAGAGCCGAAGGTGACATCATCAAATGTCTTTTTTTGCCCACTCAACAGTCCCACCCCCAAAATATTCAATTAACTATAATGTAAGACCAAATTTTCAAATTTGAGAACCTGGAACCAACAAATGTTTGGCTTTTGTTTCTTAAAAAATTAAACAAATCATTAAAATACTTGCAAATCATTTACTGTGGCTTGACTAACGATTTATTCGACTAATTGTTGCAGCTCTAAATGTATTATTATATCTCAGTGTTTGATACCCTTCCTATGCTTGTTTGTGTTTCGTGACCATATTTAACACGGAGTGTGCAAAAGGTCTGGGGAATTGATTTATGTGCAGTGTGTTTTTAAAATCAGTTGGCATTTTGAAGTCTAGTGTGTCCCCAGTCTTAGGGTGGTTATCAGCTTCTTTAGTTGTCACACTTGGACTGCCGCACAGAGAAGTGCATTTTCTTCATTGTGCTGTGTTGAAAATGAGCTGCCAGCAGAAGGCACATGCTCTGAGCAGTTAGGTATGAGAGGGATCGTGTGGAGTACTGTGTTGTAGCTGTTCTTTGTGGCAACAGACCAAATTGGATCTGGTAGCCGTGCTTCCTCTTAGCGCTGTAGTCTCGCTTTAAGTCGCTGTGCTGCCTGCCAAGTCGTGCTTTGCCGTGCTAACCTGCCCCTGTGCCCCCTGCGCCTAAACCACTTACTGGCATTCCTGCACCGCCCGTTTACCCTCCAGCTTCGACATCTCCTGACTGTTTCCCACTAGCTCCTCCTTGTGGATGCTTTGTTTCTTACAGCGTGTGTGTGTGTGTGAGTGAGAATCCCAAGTATGTTGTTGTGTGTGAATAGAGGGTTAGATAGCCTAACAGTAGCGTCATTTCCCATGCAAGATGATTGATTTTTGCCATGAAAGAATGATGTTTTATTTACTGTACACTTCATGTACTGTTCTTTGATTGGCTTACTGTAAATGAACAGTTGTTTATTCTCCAGCTTGCTGTAGGTTACACTGGACTAGAGTTAAAGCAGGACAGAAATGGGAAGTTTAGGTTTCTTTATAGGAAAAGGGCCTAAGGTTGTAATGGGACAGGGAAGGCAAGGGTGGAGCAAGTTAATTAGAAAACAGGCTTCCTAGCAGCAGGTAGTGAGTTGGGTGGGTGGCTGTGGGTGGGGTTCTGTGGTGCTCAATGGGGCAGCCTAGGGCCAGGAAGTGCTGAACTGTTTTTCTTGCAGGGATGACAGCAGTCAGGAGGGGGAGGAAGGGGAGGAGTTTGAGTGTTACCCCCCGGGGATGAAGGTGCAGGTGAGGTATGGGCGAGGCCGCAATCTGAAGACGTACGAGGCCACTGTGAAAGAGGCAGACGTGGAGGGGGGAGAGGTGCTCTACCTGGTGCACTACTGTGGCTGGAACATCAGGTAAGACAGGACCTGGGGAGAAATCACCTAACGTCTATATTCACCCTAAAAAAAAAAATTTAAAAAGAGACATCTCTTAACTTTCAAGGGATCACCGCTACATGGGTATCCCCTCAGCAGTAACAGATACATCCCTTCCTCACAATTCTGCTTTCATCTGATCCAGTCCCATGGTCAGTGCTCTGATTATGGAGAACACTGGGCCATCTAGTGGCAGAAACAGAATCGAGTATTGGGTTGATGTGGATCAGTCCTCAGCTTCCCTCACTCAGTTTTGACTGAATCCCCTGTCTGTCTGTCCCCCAGCTGTCTGTCTCTCAACTCAATCCACAGACAGGCTGAATTTGAATCAATTTTACTCTGGAAATAGTCAACCAGTGGTTTTGGTGAAACAGTTTTTAGATCCTATAAGATGATATATAAATGTGAGCTACCCCTTTGGATCTCTGAAAGGCCAACCAAAGTGCTGCTACACTCACCTCTACCTCTCAACCCTCTCCCCCCCTCCCCAGCGGGTCAGGGTTAATGCAGTGTTAAGTAGAGTGTTAGGGTACCAATGACACCGAGGTTAACTAGTGCAATTAGCATTTCATTGTCTCAATGTTGTTGTGTGGTCCTCTAGCACTCTATAAAAGACAGTGGGATGTTCTCTGCATTGTGTCTGTCGTGTGCGATGTCGTGAAACTTTTTCATTTTTCTCATACGACCCAAGTAGCACCCTTGGTACTGTTGGAACTTTGTTGAATATGATTTCTGTGGTGGTCGGTGTTAACATTGTTTCTTTCTTCATCGTAAAGGTTTGTCTTTTTCCACATTACACTATGGGATTTCTTCCTTTTGCTGTTGAGGCTTATTGTGTCACAGCAACATGTTGGGGTCATGCAGTAGAGGTGTCTGTGTGGTGGGTGGTGTGAGAGGATATTTCTTCGCTCCTCTCAAAGATCTGAATGATGAAATTGTCTCCTGTCTTTGTACTTGATTTTTAGATATGATGAATGGATCAAAGCAGACAAGATTGTGCGCCCCGCCAATAAGAATGTACCAAAAATAAAGCACCGCAAAAAGATAAAGGTACGAGTCTGGAGAGTGGCAAATTTTCAACTTAAACCTGGTTTGATGTCATGACTTCAATCACTGACTGTGTTAAATCCTGAACAGAACAAAGCTGAGAGGGAGCGAGACAGGTTGGAGAGGCTCAATGACAGAGAAGTCCTCGGCCCTTCGCCCAACGCTAGCCGCCTCCCACGCTCCAAATGTGGCCTGAGTCAGGATGTCTTTTCCAAGATGGACGAGGGTGAGGACAAAGGGACTCAGCAGTCTCCAGTCAAGTCTATAGAAATTACTTCTATCCTCAATGGCCTGCAAGGTAGCAACACTCATTAGGCTGTAGTCCTCATGCACACTTACAGCAGCTTAGGCCTGTGTCACTCTGAAGTGGTTTATTTATGCCTGTTGATATCCTGCCGAAACTAACAGAAGTTCTCTCTCGTTTGCCTCAGCCTCTGAGATGTCCACAGATGAAAGTGAGCATGAGGATGAGGAGGGAGAGCATAATGAGGAGGATCGCCCAGGTTGCAGAGGCAGCCCCAGAAAGGCCCCACCGGAGCCCCCGCAAACATCAGAGTGCTGGGAGAGCGGGACCCCTCCTGAAGCATCCAAACCTTCTCCAGTCTCAGGAAAGAACCAGGATTTAGTCAGTGCAGAGAGTGGCGATGTTGGGAAGCGCAGAAGCCAACCGGAGTTGGAGGGAGAGGGGAGCAACAGGAAGAGGAAATCTGACGGTGCAGCTGAGAGGACCCCGAAAGGCCAATCCAAAGCAAAGACCCGGAGCACCAGGAGTGCCGACTGGTTGCCAGTAGGCTCTCCCAGGAAGCTGGAAGAGAGAGCGGCTGGTCCCGGGGAGGAGAAGGGAGCCTCGTCCAGCAGCAGTTCAGATGATGAGGGCGCGGCGCTGGCCGAATCCCAGGCTGAGGAAAGCGAGCGAAGCCGGCCAAAAACAAAGGTTCCCCTTCCAAGAAGTACAACGGGATGAGGGAGAAGACCAAAGGTGGCAGACAAGCTGGGTTCTGGGAGATTCCTGAAAAGAGGGCCAAAATGTCTGGAAACGCAGAGGAAAGGCCAGCTGTACGCTCTAAAGGCCAAAAGGATGTGTGGTCCAGCATCCAGGCCCAGTGGCCGAAGAAGACTCTCAAAGAGTTGTTCTCCGACTCGGACACAGAGGCCGCCAATTCTCCTCCTCCGCCTGTACCCCCGTGTCTGGAGGAGCCGAGTGTCGAACAGGATGCTGGACCCGAGGACGAGGCCTCAGAGGAGCAGATGGAAAACGACAAACTACAGGAGTTTCCGAGCAGCGGCAGTAACTCTGTACTCAACACACCACCGACAACGCCCGAGTCGCCCTCAGGAGGAGGCAGCGCTGTTGAAGATTCTGGTCCCGCGCAGCCTTCCTCCCCGCCACCGTCCGTACCCCCCGCTTTGCCTTCAGAGCCGGTTTCTGACGCTCTTCCCCCGGGGCCCATACAGGAGGAAGTGGCAGGTGGGCGCAGTGAGACAGACAGCAGCACGGTGGAAGTGGAGAGTCTGGGTGGGGAGCTGCAAGACCTCCCTCCGGATGAGAGGGCGGGTTCCCCCTCAAAGGTGTTTGACGTCAGCCTCTCCTGCAACAGCAGCAGCAGCTGCAGCCTCGAGCTGAGCAGCAGCAGCCAACAAGAGAGTGAACAGAAGTCCAAAGGTACAGGTATCTACCCAAGTCTTGTGAAGCCTTTTCTTTTTCATTGACCGAATTCATTAATTTTCTTTAAGATGGAATACTAAAGAAATACACCCCGACAACTCATTTCACAGTCCGTCTGTTCCCTCACCGTCTTCTTGCGTTTTCTTTGTAGCGTCTGCGAGTCAGAAGCGGCAAAAAGAATCACAGACTGGTGGAGCCGCAAAGAAACCCAAGCCAAGCCGTAAGAGCCTCGGTGTGCCTCCCAAAAAGAATAGGAAAACAGGTAAGGAGAGCCAGCAGTACTTTTATAAGCTGTGGAATTTCTATTTCATGTTGACTTGTTTCCTGACATTACATTACAGATTTCAGGCAGGAAAGGGAATGAGATTTTGCTTGATCATTGTCCCATTTCTTTTCACCTCAGCCGTCTTCTCTCCTCCAGCCAACAGCAGTGACAGCGAAGACCAGTCTGTTGTTGAGGGCACTGCCAAATCCACTGCCTCTAAGAACAACGCACCAGACGTGAAGGCTGCCACTTCGCCCAAGTGTCACGGACGATCTCCCCCTTCGAGCCATAAGTACCACAAGCAGGGTGACGCCGACCACACCCAGCACCGAGACAACCATGGAAGATCGCCTCGTGTGTACAAGTGGAGCTTCCAGATGTGTAAGTGTCGCACATTACCTTCATTTTGTTTTTGTAAAGTCATGACTGAGAGTATTAAATTGTCAACATCAATGTAGCTATAGTAATTAAAAAAAAAATGTGATTTGGGTGAACTGATTATTTAATTTAGCAACTATTTGTCATTCTATTTATTAGAGTTTTTATAAATGTTTATGTCTATGCCCTTTTAACCCCTAAAATGCATAATTAGCTGACCTGGAAAAGATGAGCAGTCTGGAGAGGATTTCGTTTCTTCAGGAGAAGTTGCAGGACATCAGGAACCACTACCTCACCCTCAAGTCTGAGGTGGCCTCTATCGACAGACGACGAAAACGCATGAAGAAGAAGGAACGGGAAAGTGAGTCAGCCATTTGTGATTTGTCAACATTTCTTATAACCAAGATTGGGTTGCACCTAGGGCTGGGCAATATATCGATATTATATCGATATCGTGATATGAGACTGGATATCGTCTTAGATTTTGGATATCGTAATATATATATATATAAGTGTTACCTGTTGCTGGTTTTAATGGCTGCATTACAGTAAAGTGATGTAATTTTTTGAACTTACCAGACTGCTCTAGCTTTTCTATTATTTGTCTTTACCCACTTAGTTATTATATACAGTGATGATTATTTATCAAAAATCTCATTGTGTAAATATTTTTTTGTAAGCACCAATTGTCAACCCTACAATATCCATATTGAGGTATTTGGTCGACAATATCGTGATATTAGATTTTTTCCATATCACCCAGCTCTAGTTGCACCAGCTATTATTTATTATTAAATGCATTCTTAGGTTTGTGTGTAAATATCTGAATGCAACATTAAACCATGCCTCCAAACTGACCATAACCCAATCTCCTTTCTGTTCTGCAGGCACGGTGGCTGCTTCATCTTCATCCTCCTCCTCCTCCTCCCCGTCCTCCAGCTCATTGACTGCGGCAGTCATGCTGACTCTGGCTGACCCGCCGGTGTCATCCTCATCCTCCTCTTCTCAGAACTCTGGGGTATCAGTGGAGTGCAGGTGACAGGACGAATAAGCAAAAAGCCACCGCACTAAGCACTTAACCAGCACCCTGGGGTCACCGCCCCCATTCCCTTCCAACAGGACAGACAAGTCAACCTACATACTGTAACTACTGGGGCACAAAAACCAGACCAGAGACAAAAAACAAGAAACAAGCACTATTTTCTATTGACAACTGTTTCCTTTCAAGCTAATTGCACTTAAGTGCACTTTTATGAAGATTGTGTAGGGGGATCAAATTTGTCAACAAAAAAAAAATACAAAATTGTCTTTTGCGCTCTTCTTAATTGAACAATTATAACAATTGTTTTTGCAAGCAATAATTGTTTCTGTTTGATAAAGTTGTATTGGTGAGGGATGATTTCTAATGAAGACCCCTTTGTGCTCTGTCCTCATAGCTCAACACGGTACACAGCCTGTGCTTGCCATGTTATTGTGGGGAATTCAGAGGAACACTGCCACATTGGCATTAAGAGCGTATGAAATGTAACTTTGCCACGTTTCTCTGTCCACCCTTACTAAAAAAAAAAAGGCCTTCATGTGGTTAAACCTCAAGTGGTTGATGACGCTCTTCTCATGTACAGGCATGCGGTCCTGTACATGTTTGCATTGAGTCATGTAGGTTTTGATCGATAGGGTTTCAGACCATCATAGGTCCACTGACAGCCTCAGTGGGTGAAAATGGAATGCTACTGTAGTGCCTTTTTGTTCTTTTCCATGGGGCACTTTGAGAAAGGACAGCACTTTTTTTTTCCAGATCCTCTTCTCAAATCAGAGGGTCAGCTGGAATAATGTGTCCCTTACAAAAGACTGAAGAATGCTGTATGAGTGAGCAGGCAGTGAAGGGCTGAGTCTGACAGATAATGATGGTTTTTAATCAGCGTATGGTACTATTTAAAAAGTATATTTGTAAAAGCAGAACCACATACTGTATACAAGAAGTAGACGTAGCCACCGTGACGTCACTCGTTGGTTTGTGAACTACTGTTTTGAAGCCTCGAATTTGACTTTTTGGCCGTCCCCATCTTGTTGTTTTTTTTTTGGAGCCAGAAGTGACCATATTTGGACGAGTGGGTGGAATTAAGTGGGCTAGCGTTAGCTAATTAGCTAAAATCCACGCTAACTGTGATATTAATTGGGATGCTAATTTTGGCTAGCGAAAAACAAAATGTACTTGACGAAAAAAATGTACAGCTGACTCGTTAGTGTCTTTTAGTCCAACCGAACGCTGAACAAGACTTTTAGGTGACCAAAATGTTACAAACTTCACCTTCATGAACTGAAAACAAAAACAAACTGAGAGGGTCAAAGTTCTAAGACAAAAACCTGCCCAAAAAACAATGTCATGCCTATTTAAATGCCATCTATAGGCATTGCTAAGCCTCACCGTGGTAGTGACTAGTCAATCACAAGGTAGACATATCTACTTTACTGTAAATGGGACCATAATTAATAATAAATCAAGTGAGAAGTAGGGCCGTTTTCTCATAGACTTCAAGAATACAGGTTCAAGGCACTTCCGCAGTGGCTTAACTTTTCAGACCCGGTGTGGCTACGTCCACGTCTTTTATACAGTCTATGAACAGAACTCCTATACTGGATCGCCTGTAATCTACTACTGAATACTCATCCAGCTTGGGTGTAACTATTTAGTTTGGCAGTATAAAATGTGCAATGATGGAGGTGGTGAATCCAGTGGTCTCATTACTCCAGATCATCCGCCTTTTAAAAGCCCATCTGCTTTATTTGATTATGTTTCCATCATCCATATAATCTCCCCCCACCGATTTGCAACTGGATCAAGTTTCAGTGAAGGCAGCCATAGGAGGTATTTGCAGCATGTACTTAGTACTGCAGAACACATGAATGAAGCTGAATCCCACTTTTTGCAGTCATTTAAACAAACATGAAGTTATGTAATTAAGTATATTTTTGCTTCATTAAATAAAGCAACGCATATACTCTTTGGGCATCTTACTAATTTTACTCATGATCAAAAATGACATGCCAGCTTCCTCTCATACTCATCCCTACCAAAACATATTTGGTTCTGTTTCCTGTACTATGACCAGATCAAAGGTAAAGATATTGTAAATGTGCATTTATATCATAAAGTGACGTATGTGTATACATTTCTGAAGACATCTCCTGTGTTTCCTTTGTATAAACCCCCTACTGTATGATAACCTGAAGTTACATTTTGTTTGGCACTTGTATGTAATTGTATGCTTTTGTTATACATTTGTATATTGAGACGTGTTTTGAGTCAAGCTATTTAATATCTTGCACTGTTAATAACGTGTACCTTTCTGTACAGACAGTTTTATGGTTTTAACTGTAGTTTGAGTGTAAATACTGAGGGTTACAGCATGTTTGTTCTCCCCTTTGTCCTCATTTTTGTTCTCTTGTAGGAAAAAATTTTTTGAGTTCATTTATGTTGTTTTCTGCTTATTTTCATCAGTTCCAATACTTTGCTTTTTTATTTTATGTTTTGCTTTAGTTTGTATTGTTTTGTTTTTCTATAGCTTGTGCTTGTAAGGGAAGAATGGTGGTTTTACCATGCGGCTGAACTATTTTCCAACCTGTACATGGCCTGAAGCTACAGCTGTATGAACCTGTATATGGAAAATAGTCTGGATAATAGATTAAGAGAAAGTAATAGAGCTTATTGAAAAATGCTCAATAGTATTTATTAGGCTCATCTGATGATGGTCATTGTGTAATTTATTGTAAAAATGTAAGCAAAGCAGAAGCCTCTGTTTGAAATAAATGCCATAGTTTGTGAAGTATTCAGTGTCTCTTGCATTGACATATAGAAGGTCTCTTGCTGTGGAATGTAAAATTTACTCAAGTACCATACTTAAGTGCAATTTTCAGATACTTCACCTGAATATTTCTCGTGGTCTAACATTTTACTTATTACTTAAGTAAAAAAAAAAAAAAAGATTCTACTACCCAATACTATACAAAATGGACTTTATAACTAAAAGTGGTTAAAATTACCTTCGTCCACCTTGACGAACTATAACATTAAAATGCAGCTTACACATTTTAGATAGATACTTTATTCATCCCGAGGGAAAGTTTAGGCATCCAGTAGCTTAGACAACCATAACACAACAAACACATACACACATATATCTCACATACATAAAAATCCCTCACAGAAAATTAAAGAGTTATAAAAATCACTCACAGAAATTTAAAGAGTTAAAGGTGCGAAGGTAGACTGTGTGCAGTGGTGGTAGTGCAAAAGAGAACAGTGTAGGGATTGATCAGTGCAATAGCTTATTATTAAATATTAACTATGAAAAGACAAGAATGTAAACCTGATAGAATTAGAATTGCTTGACAGGAAACAAATAATATACGTTAAGAACAATATATAACAGGGAATAAGTTATAAGATGTATATGTTATGACCAGAGTCCAGATTGTGTAGGAGGGCTAATATAGATAGACAGAGAGTTAATGGTGGTAGGGACTGAGAGAGAGACAGGCTCATGCTGAAAAGTCCATTTCTCCCCTCCCCCTTTGTGTGGTATTGAAGAGTTGGATGGCCCTGGCGACAAAGGACCTCCTCCTGTCTGTTGAGCATGACAGTGACAGAAGTCTGCCACTGCACCTGCTCCTCTATTTAAAGAGCATGCTGTGTAGTGGGTGGCGGTCATTATCCATGATCGCCAGCATCCTACTCATGGTCAGTTTCTCTGCAGTTGCTTTGAGTTACGCCGCCTTCACACTGGCAGTTGAAATCAGCTCCGATCATACAGTCTATGGCTCCGATACGGCTTCGAAACGACCGGAAGTCATTCATTTCCTATGGAGATTCACAGACCCCATGCGAATGGGTCCGAACCATGGACAGGTCCGACCAGGGTCCGAACGAATGCGGTGCGAAAAAAATCGTGTCAGTTGGTCATCCGGATGCGTTCAAAAATTGAACTCTTGCGAAAGGCTACGGACGGTTCCTATATATATATGTCAATGTTCCTATCCGACGGAAGTTAGCGTTGCTATGGTACTGATAAACAAACCTGCTAATGCTAATTGGTTAGCTAGCAACAGACACCGAACTATTGACATTATACCGCTAGCTATATCACATTTAATCGACCTGACATGTCAATGTCTTGGGCAACTTTTATCCACGCAACAGCCTTTCTATTTATAGCTTTATAAGAGAGGTCATAGAGAATCGTACATTCAGACACTTTCATCACTTTCATCACATTCATCACAGTTCATTCATTCCAGTCTCTCTGCCATTTTTGTGAGTCGCTTCCGAAGCTTTTCAACGGTGTAGTACAACGTCCGCTGGGGGCGTATTACGGAGCTGATTTCAACTGCCAGTGTGAAGGCGGCGTTACTCCAGCTCAATGCCAACAACAGCATATGCACCATAACTAATTTTGCTTTTGATGCTTAAAGTGTATTTTGCTTGTAATACTGTGTGTTTTTTCGAGTAAAGTACTTTAACTTGTAACAGAGATTTTAACAGTTTGGTATTTAAATGTTTTTTGTTCTTAAACTCGATTGAACCAATTGAACTAGCTAATTGATGCGTCACGATTTACGCACTTCCGTAGCAGCGTGCTAGCTGCTGGCCAGCTAGTGTGTGTTGCGTGGTTTTGTATAGTTTTCAGATATGATGAGCGGTCGGACGAGCGCGGTAGTTGTCGGGGTGTGTGGAGCCCTTTTCGTCGCATACTGTATTTATTTTGACCGAAAGCGACGGAGTGACCCCCGCTTCAAGGAAAAGCTACGTGAACGTAAGTGTTTGAGGTGGAGAGAGCAGAGGAAGTTAGCTCAACAGGCAACTTATAGCACGTTAGCTTCCATGTGGCAAACAAGCCGCAAGGACACTTTATCAAGAAAGTATTCATAATAGCGCTATTCTCATTTCCCCCCCAATTACTCACAGTGTAGAAGGTATTAACATGTACTCTTAATTTTGCCAGTGTTTTTCAGTTACGTCCCATTTATAGATAACTCGTGGAGGAAACATGCGGTAGCTAATCTCGGAGACACGTGTTTGTTAACTAATTTGTAACGTTACAACAGTAAACTAAACACCCAGCACAGTCTAAAGCCACTTTTGTCTCGCAGGTAGAAGAAAGCAAAATCGTTCTAGTGACAAGTCTGGACTGGCAAGGGTAGGACACGTGGGGAAACCCCAATTTCAGATGTTTGTGTCGTACTGGGGCCTAAATGTGCATTTCATGACTTTTTTTTTTTTTTTTTACTTTGAAGCTACCTGACTTGAAGGACGCGGAAGCTGTTCAGAAATTCTTTTTGGAGGAAATCCAGCTGGGAGAGGAGCTCCTGTCACAAGGTGAGCCTCGTGTCTGTTCACTGTTTATTCATACATAAAACATGTGAGCGTATGTTTATGATAGACACGTACAAGACCGATCAAAGAAAGCTTGGAGAGCAATGTAATTAACTGTAGCAAATGATATACACCGGTAAATCATTAAGGACAACACCTGTGCTGCACTTATGTCTTTATGTGCTTTAGCACTTATACTAAAGTACTTTATAATTTATTTGTACAAAGTTTTCAATTGTTGCCAAACAGTTAAGCCATCTTTTACTAACCTGCGTCTCTTTTCATAAATTGCTGACCCACTTTCTCATTTCTCGCTTTCTAATCTTTTTTTTTTTTTTTTTTTTTTTAACCCCAATTCCAGGTGACTTTGAGAAAGGTGTGGACCACCTAACTAATGCGATTGCAGTATGTGGTCAACCTCAGCAGCTGCTTCAGGTGCTCCAGCAGACCCTGCCACCTCCAGTCTTCCAAATGTTGCTCACCAAACTGCCCACCATCAGCCAGGTTAGGATTACATGCAGATAAGAATTCAGTGTGACTTTTATTTATTTTTTGCAGAGCATCTTTAATAAACCCCCTGGTTGCCATTTGTGGTCTCTGGGACAAGAAAGGGTGCAAGATCAAGCTTAGAATTATCCAAAGCTGAGAGCCATGTGTCAGTAGTTCTTGGCTATTTCACCTCTAAGACAGAAATGCTAACATTACAAATAACTGGTTGTTAATTGTCTGTCATGTGAGTGTTTTACACAAGTTTAGCTGTTCTGTAATAGGTGCTATACACTTTTTAGCATAACCTCTAAAAAAAGTTATTTTGTTTTTCAGCGAATTATCAACTCCAACCCTTTATCAGAAGATGACGTTGAATGAATTTGTGTGAGATGAAAATCTGCTAGGTGAGGATTTCCTGCATCCCCCATTAAAATTGCATTGTGTGTGTTTTATTTTTTTGTGTAGTTGTTGCAGAGCATCCTTAATAAACCCCCCATTTGCTATTTGTGGTCTCTGGGACAAGAAAGGGTGCAAGATCAATCTTAGAATTATCCAAAGCTGAGAGCAATGTTTCAGTAGCTCTTGGCTATTTCACCTCTAAGACAGAAATGTTAACCTTAAAAACAACTGGTTGTAAATTGTCCTTGTAATGTAAGAAATATTTACACAATTTAGCTGTTATAAATTTGTGCTGTACACTTTGGCATAACCTCTAAAAGATAATTTCCTGTTTTTCAGCGATCAGCTCTCTTTAACAGAAGATGATGCAGAATGAATGTGTGAAATCTGCTATTACTCAGATTGTCTGACTATTTCAGACACTGATATTTGTGCACTGTTTAGTACGTATGACTGCAGCTGTGAGCCTGATATGACACAGCTCAGGTGACAATGATCCCCCTCTAGCATGGCACTTGAGGTTAAAGAATGTCCTTGGATACGTTTCTTGAGATATGTCAAACACATTCCATCTTTCTAATCTTGTTCCTACCTGATCTCATGTTTTCTAGCAATCGGTTTATTAATTTCCCTCAAAGGTAATTATATTCTATGTTTTGGGGGGCTTTGCTGTGTTATGCACTAAATAAAAAAACAAAATGTATGTAAACTATTTGTTACATATTATTTAGTGTTTGTAAGTGCCTACACTAAACTCAACACTTGTTTGTGGAATATTGTTTTTGCAATGTCAGTTAAATGTTATTTTTATATTCCAGTCTTTCATTTCTGGACATATTTTTGTCTGTAAAATCCTGAAATAAAATATGAAAACACTTAGTTTCTGAGTTTCCATTCTCCAGTAGATGGCAGTAGCAATGCACAGGAAAAAAAACATTTACAGTTTTGAAATGTGGAGCATGGGCAGTTTGTATCTTGTTGTGAAGCTGAGTCATTTTGCTAAATAGTAAGTGTTACTTGCAAAAATCAAGGATAAAACCCCCTTATGATTTAAAAAAAATAAATATCACAGAAAACAAGATTTGTACCAGAAAGTTTAATGAACCTGGAGGAAGGTAATGAAATGCAATCTCATGGGACTATATTGTTTGGTCCATACAGCTAGCTATGTTAAATATAAGTTAAAAAAAAAAAAAAACTTAAATATGTTGAATCCTCAACGTAGGTTATAAAATACTCTTCCAGAACAGTTGAATTGCCAACTTAAAAACACAGTATTGCTGTTTCCAACCAGTATTGTGAAACATAAGCTTGTGTGAGAACATTGAGCCAGTGTCTTTATTGTGAATGGCTTTATTGTGTGTGCAGGAGAGTGAAAGTGGAGCAGCTCGTAGGGGAAGGGAGTAGGTCTGGTTGAAAGTGTGTCTCTTGGAAGACAAATAGAGCTGTAATTATTTGTATCCCTGTCTGCAGCTGTTTTTCTAAGTGCTTTGGCCAGAGCAGCCCAGGCCTGGAGGTTGCCAGGAAACGAGAGCAGGGGAAAATAGTTTTTCTACATTAGGAATGAAAAATGAAAATTGAACGGCAGCCCAGAAATGTCGAGTGAAGAGTAAATGGTGGACGGTGTTCCATTTTCCATGAACATGTGCTCACTCTGCAGTCTAAAGCACTCATGCTATTTTGCCATTTGATGGAAACGGTGAAGTCTGTAGAGTTGTCTGGCGCTGAGTGCATGTGCATAAGAAATGACTTGTTGTTAATCTGTCCTTTGGGGAGGCAAAGGAGAAGGAAAAAAAAAAAACAGTTGGAAGTCGGGCTGTGATCTGCTTCTGGGGGTAGGAACAGGTTCAGACCCCTGCACACATCCACCACTGGCCTGCTTCTCCTGCAAATAAACACTCAGCTGCTGGCTGTGTACTGTGGCCCCCGCAGACTGGCCGGAGCTGAGGGGTCACTGGAGGATACCAGACCAGTACTGCCTGCTCTGAAAGCAATCCATAAAGTAAACCAAGTGAAACACTGACAGACAGTTTTTATTTTAGTATGACGCAGCAAATCTTTTGTTTTGATCTAAAACAAAGTCTGCTCTGTGTCCTCAACCCTGAATAGAAAATAAATGTAATCAATGTTGCTGTAATTTTTTTTTAATTGCATCCCTGCTCTGTTTGAGTATGTGAATGGATTATGAGTCAGCTCATCATATCTGATGAAGCAGACCGGGGAAGAAAAAGGGAAATAAAAGGAACTCCCTCTTCCTGTGCAGTAGGGGGGACTGTTGCTCCAGCCAGTGTGTGCAGACGTCTATGGTGTTTCACTGAAGGACAACTGAATGGAGAGAGCTGAGAGCATTAACAGTTCCTGTTGACAGCAATAACAATTGCTGTGCCTGCAGTACAGAGACCATGTGCTTGGGAGTGGTGTTTTTTTTTTACAGGTTGTAATCCTCTTTTTTTTTTTTTCTCTCTCTAATGTGCTCACAATGATGGATGCTGCGGTTCCTGCATTACAGACACAGGAAATAACCTGTTATTAAAGGTAAAATCCCAGGATAAGGCATGGAGCAGACCAAAGCACTCTGAGTGCCATTGCAATTTGTTTGCATGGATGCTGATCGTATGTCAAATTTTGTATTTGGAATATTATAATCACTTGAGCTCCACAACTCATTACTGAAAAAACCCTGTAAACAAATGAACCACAGCAGTGATTACCTTTGCTGTGTTATTCCAGTTTTTTGAGTTTGAATGTCAAAGCTTGATTACTGCTCTGTGTAGTGAGTGCCGTAGAAACACAGGTTGGGTATCTGGCTGGTGGAGATGTCTGGTTATGTAGGAGGAGCAGCTGTGTTTGGAAGTTTAAGGCAGCCAGAAATAACTCTGTTGTATGCGGTTGCTATGGTAGCTTCACGTAGCTCTGCAAAGCAGCACATTATGCTGCAGTGGTCTGCATTGGAGAGTGTTACCTCTGAGTGGTAACCTCCCTGGGAGGTATTTGCCTGCCTGCTGATCACTGACTGTTATGTGGAGGCCTGGATGTCCTCCTGCATCTGTGTTTTGGAACATGTGTTTTCCCACCAGCCTGATGATGCTCCTGATGTCATGGCTGTGGTGCCAGAGTCTGCAGCCTACTGTACGTTGCCATGGAGAGGGCAGGCTGAGAAATATGAGACCCGTCCAGGCTGTGCTAGCAGCTATAATAAAGACTGCTGCTCTCTTTAGCACTGGCAGTTGTGTGCATGGCAGCAACACAGTGTATTAATTACCCAGCGCCTCCTCTGTGTCATTCACCAGCGAGGGAAAGAGGAAGAAAAATTTCCAAGGCACGTCCTTAAAATAAAGCAGCACTGTACGTGCTTAGAGTATTAACTTCCACACAGATGACCCATTTTTCCATCTCAAAAGGTCTGAGGATGTGTGGAAAAAGAGAGGGGGAGGTGGGGGGGGGGGTTGGAGTGGGAGGCAGCAGTGAAGCCAATCACGTGAATCTAAAGCAGGCTACAAATCCTGGCGGATTTCTCTTCCTCTGTGGGGCAATGTCTTACTGTCAACTGTTTTTTTCCATTTCTCTGCTGCTCTCCCCGTGGTAATTTAACTTCTTCTGCTCCCCTTCCTCCATTACTTAACCCAGCCTGTCTATTCAGCTCTGTTGTTTACATTCCCAGTGAGTGTGAGCTGCAGGGTGTGGACAGCCCCCCTCCCCCCCCAACACTCTCTAGTGTCATCCTGCACCACCACCACCCTGCCTCCAGCCTCCACCTATCTCCTCATCACTAGATCCCCGATAAGGCGGAAATTCAATAGCACTCCTCTGCCCGAGAGAAGTAAGTGCATCACGTGGCCTGTGAATTCCTGTTTACGTTGGGTGGTTTTTATATTTTGGTCTGGTATAACAAGCCCATCTTGAAGCTGAATTTGTCATGAAGGGAGACAAAGAGGATAACAGCAGCAGGGCCGCATGGGAGGGGGAGAGAGAGAGAGAAAAAAAAATATCGCTCAGCATCAGTTCTCATCCTGTCATCTGTCATCAGCATTATCTGTGCAATCTAGGCGAGGAGTGAAACTAGAAGAGGGAAGTGACACGTACGCTGAACAGGAGGGTGAGGAAAGGGTTAACTAAGCAGACTGTGCACAGTTATTTTTTTTCCCTCTCTCTCTCTCTCTCTCTGATCTGCCTTCCTGTCTCACTGGCAGTGCAGTGGCTTTGAAAATCATGAGAGTCAGACAGGCTTGTTTTGCATACTGTAGGTCTCCTGCATTGACTTGTAGCAAATCCCTGCCCTCGGGAGGCATGTCAGAGGGGATTAATGGGAGGGCTGGGGCCTCACAGAGTTTCCCTTTGTAGCAGCCCAGTCCTGCGCTGTATTTTCATCCCGCAGAGTGAGAAAAGAGCGAGCAGGTGGGGTGGTGCTGGTGGAGGGAGGGTTGAGTTTGTGTATGCAATGTGTGTGTCAGTGCACGGGGGGGGGTTATACAGTGGTGTTATTTCCCTCTGCCCTGATTCTTTTGAGCTGAGCTGAAGGGAGGGGAGGGGAGTGTAAATAATGTATTTGGAGCGGCGGGCAGGGAGCTGGAGCTTGACCGAGCTCAGTGCAGGGAAGGGAAAGGAAGGGTTGAGCGGCCATGCTGCTGCACAGGAAGCTGGATGCTGGAGGGGGTGCAGGGAGGGATGGGGGGTAGCAGAGGAGCAACTGTAAGAGCTACAACAACACATCTGTGTTGCTCTGGGGAATGTGGGGCCTCCGAGAAGAATGTAGCAATCCTCTACTTCCGCTTAGTGCTCTTAGTGTTACCAAGACAAATAGTTTGTTGCTGCATCCTGCCATTAAGAATGCAATATTAATAACAATGTGGTAATGTGAAATGCTCTTTCACAACAGGCCTGGGTTAGGGTTACAAGACAAGCCTGGGGCTGGTGGGGATTCAAATGGTTTCCTAGGAGGAGCAAAGCTTGGAAACTGGAAACCAAGTCCTCCAATTGCAGGACAGGACAATAGTCATATTCATCTCAAACTTGTTTCCACATAGTAATCTAGGCTGAAATGTTCTTTTTTAAATTAGTAGTTAGACATTTTTGGAAATATGCGTATTGACCTTCTTGCTTAGAATTAGATGAGAAGATTGATACCACTCTCTGACATGAGAGTGGTATTGATCTTCTAATCTAACTCTCGGCAAGAAAGCGAATAATTGTATTTTCCAAAAACGTTGAACTTTACCTTTAAAGCTCCCCTTCCTTTAGCATGCATTGCTTTGAGTGTGATGAAACCGTTCACTTGCACTATTATACCATCAGCTCTTTATTTCTCTTCTTATAGCTCCACGTCGTTCTCTCCTCACTCCCCCTTGGCACTCCTGCTCCTTTCTTTCTCCCACACCTGCTATGTTTTATGGCAGCGATAAAGGGGAGCTTAACCTTGAAACATGATAGAGCAACCCCAACTCCCACAACTACAATCATCTAAAAACAAAAAAAAAGATCGCTTCTGCTCTCCTTTACATACGATGTAACCTTGGTGTAACTTTTCTATTTTATCATCTTTTCTTGGGCTCGCAGAACTCTGTTGCCGTATCACCCTGTGCAGCTCGGCAGCTACAACCCACTCGTTCACCCGAGAACTACAAAGTGGGTTTGACGCCTTGCATCTTGTGTAACCGTGGTCTTTGAAGACTTTGGCTTTGAGCTCTGTGTCTCATCAATTCCCTACGCAAAGCTAAATTTGAATCTGAGGCGAGCACATAAGGGGGTAGCTTATCTGCCCCACTCGTTTAATGTTATTCATTCATGCACACTATTTTTATGACAGCCTGTGCATGCAGAACAATTTTACATTTTCTGTTGTTTATGTAACCATGTTCAGTTTGCATATAAATGTGTGTGTGCATGCGTAGAGATGACAGTACAGTAACTTCTTAACTTGAGGGACAGGAAGCACCGGCTGCTTTTGTAGGATGCATGAAAAGTGACGGCTCTCTTCATACATTAAAGGCGTAGTATATAATGTTCTGCATGAAGGTTAAAAGCTGTCATAGAGGAAGAAAGAGATTTAAAAAATTAATCTGATCATGAGTCTGGCCAGTCGCGGGTCTCCCTGGGTCACGTCTCAACGCGAGGGAGAGCGAAATGCAGAAAATGGAGTGAAACAGATATCCCCACATTTCCAGTCTATGAGGGAGCCGCACCATGAAGTGAGTGGTACTTATCACAGCAAATTTCTGACTTATTTGTCATCTGGGGCCCTGGATTTGTCACATCAAATCTGATTTTCTCTATGAACTGGGGAGGGAGATTACAGGCTCATAGTCAGTGTGATAATAACGGCGGGTCGGGCTTTGACTCTCAAATGAAAGTCCTCAAGAGGGTGACATGTAGAATCCACGCTGTACGCAACATCTGATTCTCACGCTAGCTCTTTGTGAGTCCTTCTGGAAATATGATTTTCCTCTGACCCCAATCCATTTGAAATACCGGTGAGCCTAGGAATTGTTCAGTAAACCTAAGCTGCCAAGCCACGCCGCTGTTTCCTAGCCTTCAGCTTTTCACTTACCGCCAAATCCTCTTCAAGGCTGAGATGATCCACCACGCAGCTGAATTCACTATCAAAATAAGAGTATGGTAGCGGCTGAAGAAACCAGTGGTTATTCTATTATCTCTGTCTGATCACCTTACATGGATTTGATTGGACAATTTTCTACCCCATTTTACCTCTTATATTTCAGCCCTCTGCACACACTGTTGATTTATGTCAGTATGGCGCGATGTGAGCTCACAGTAAAATATCCCCAGTTTGCTTTCAGATTCAACTGAGCTACATCAATATCCCCCATCTGACCTATTTTACGCTAAAGCCTTGATCTCCCTCTGTGTTTGTTTGGAATCTATTTGCAGCAACTGTGATGATTTGATATTATTGCCTAAAATATGAGCGACTTGTTATGTTTGTTTTTAAACCACAGTACTAGTACACTTTCATTAGCATATAAAAGGCTTTTTATATATATATATATATATATATATATATATATATATATATATATAAATATCCTTATCTAGAGATGTTTCTCTCCATAAATTATTTCACAGCATAGAGGGAGTCAGTCAGACAGATAACTTCTTTACTATTTAGTTTCAGCCAGAAAGTCCACATTCCTGGACTTGATTTGAGTATAATGGACTTGTAGATGATTAATGAATCAATTATTGGATACAGCATCTGATATCTGGGCGGCTGCAGTGGCGGCCACTGACAGCTTTTCAAATTGAAAGAAGCACAATCGTTGTGGAGACGTGCGATCTGCCAACTCAATGCGCTCCTGTAATTATCAATGCATGAAATAATTAACAAACAACTCCACTGCGAGGTTGTTACACATTGGGTCATTTGAGGTCAGCGGCGGCAAGGGGAGAGTGGAGCTCGCAGATGATCGCACTCTGTCTGATAAGGACGGCAACGCAGATTGAGTTAATCTTGTGGCGAGAAATGCACTGTAGGCTTTTAGTCCAGACGACGCTCAGTGTGAGGCCTCTCTCTCACATAGCTCAGTAAAAGCACCTTCCCCCTTGCCACCAACACCCTCCATTCTTCCAGAGGGACAGCTTGTTGACATCCATTAGGTTTCCCAGCATTGAGCCTGGCCAGGAAAGAGGGCTAATGATGTAATTCCCTCAGAGATGACATTAAAATGTCAAAGTGTCGTAGCTGACATCATCCATTTAGCACACATTTTCCAATAATATACATTTGTCTTCCTTTCCCCTTCCTCAGCTTTCCTTCCTAGAAACTGGAAGCTCCCCACCCATCCCAGTGCCTCCAGGCTCTACTTAGGTGTGCAGCCACACGATGGAGGACAGATCGGAACAAGAGGGGATATCATCAAAGCGTGTCTTCCCCCACAGCTATAAACGCCCTGCCCCAGAAAGCAATGTTTTGAAGAGGCTATGTGTGTCGCGTTACATTTATCCCTCCCTTTTTTCTTAAGCTTCAGCTGATGCTCATTCATCTTGTCGATGTACAACAAAGACCCTCACACCCTCATTCCTCCACCTCTTTTACAATTCCTTTCACATGTGGGAATGGCCTCTGGATGATTAGAGGTTAGCTATCTGTATTCATCCTCCTTAAAAGGTGTGATCCAATCTGATTTAGATTGTGTTAAGTTGTGAGACAGAATGAAGAGAACATCTTGTACAATTTTGTACCTGCCTCACGCTGTGGCCCTGTGCCTTTCGCGCTGGTCAATGAGCACACTGTTTTTCAGAGAAATTGTAGAATTTAAATTATATTTCTACTAGGGAGACTTGACAGCTCTCTATTCTTCCGCCTAGTGAGTGGGCAGGCTTAGACGTCAATAATGAATGCTTGAAGCCAGAGTAAGTAGACATGAACTGGAAGCAGAGAAGGAGGGCTGCGCCTCGCTTAATAATGAATCAATTGATCCCCCTGCAGATGATGGATCAGGTTGCTATGACGACAGATGCAGTGTTACCCAGAGCGTGGAGAAGAGGTTGGTTTCCCAGATCCATACACTCAAGGCTGTGAGTGGAGCTTGGCTGTAAATGTATGGAGGAGGAGGAGGAGGAGGAGGGGAAAACAGAAAGCATTAAGAGGTGGATTGAGGGGCCAGATGGATATTCTCCAATGAGGAATCACTGTGGAAAATCAGCAATCCATCACATCATGGTGTACAATTCCTCATTTATTTTTCTCTATTTTTTATTACCCTGAACGCCGGTGTAAAGATGCTGCAGGTGCATGAGATTATATTGGCAATCATTCCCACATTGATTAATCTGTACGTTGCTCCTTTGATGGATGTTATAGCAGAGAGTCAGAGCTGAATACAAATGTGGGTTTTGTTGTGCATGTTAGCGCTGGCTTCCAAAAAGCGAACATGTTTACGTGTCTGCGTGTGTGCGTTCCGTTGCCGTGGCAACGCGGCTGATGCTGGGTCCAGCTGGGACCATGTTGCCAAGTAACAGCTGAGTTATGAGAGAGTGGAGGACGGGAGCTAGGCATTGGGAGGGGGAGTGGGTGGAGGGAGATCCAAGGATACGAGGACTTCTACAAAGACTGCAAGCAACAAAGACTGGAAGCATGAGGGAGGGGGGGTGGAATATCTCTTAGGGTAAATATAATAAAAAAAAAAAAACGTTTATTTAGGTTAACGCTCCGGATTGAAAAGCAAGATGTTTTTCATCTCTCTCTGCCTTCCTGCCAGAGAATATTAATACTTGGGTGCATAACAAAGCAGCTCTTGTATCCGAAAAAGGCACACAAACAAAATAAGCCATGCCAGCAATGGAAGTGATGTGCTCCATACTAAACAGCAGCAGCTCTGATAATAATTGCTTTTAAGAACAGAAAATTGGAGTAATGAGTGTAGTGCTGTGTGTGCAGAGGCCCGGCTGCACTGACTCTGCCTCGGACATGACTACACAGAGGGCATGCAGCCTGTAATGACTCACAAGTAGGCAGAAGTATCGGAAACAGTCCGGCTCCAAAGCCCTCAGCTGTACTGTAAATGATCGCGTGTCCTTGTGGTTCAGGAGGCTCAGGCATGGAGCTGCAGCGAATGCAGCACTGCTTTAGCGTATGGACAGGAAAGGTTACTCCTGAACTCAGTTTCATGGATGCACTGTGAAAATGCGGACTGTATTCCATGAAGTTAGAATTAGTTAATAATAGCTGGTCATTAGGATTCTTTCAAATTTAGGTTACACCCACAAAACCTCACCTTGTGTGTGAGATGGTTAAAAACAAAGGAGGACGATATGTTCTTTAGTAACCACCCACTCCTCTGAGCTGCTCACTCACACAGATACTGTCATGAATCATGTTGACCCAACCTTAAATCTGCCTCCAACTCCTTCCTCATACTCACAACATGATTATGCAGTTTTACTGTCATATCAGTATTGTCTCGGGCTTCTGGCTCAAATGCTTTTTTTCATTAGGAACACATTTTTCTGTCTTCCACTGGCTGAGCAGTCTGATTTGTTGCCATGGAAACTGATCGTGCAGTGCCTTGGTGCTTCATTTAGGACTACAGTAATTGTCATCCCCAAACAAACACGCATGCTCTTAGACTCTCACTCGCCGCTGAAATCACAGCATTTGTCGCTCTCTTTGTTATAATGTTCTCATGCTCCAGTACTTCTCAACAATAAACCTCTGACACAAAGCCCCCGAAATCCTGCGCAAAAGAGTGAGTGAAATAGCTGAAAACAAACTCCACAAAACAAAACAGCTATTGAAGTCCCTGGAGCCGTTCCCAAGCACCAAATATGCTTGATGAATTTTCAGCCTGAGAAATGTGAAATCTGACGCTCAAGCTGACCCATTCGGTCCTCGGCTAAAGGCTGCGTTAAGTGACATCAAAGATCAGAGGACAGCGTGTCCGTCCAGACTTATGCAATTCAGGAATTACAGGTGGAGACAGGGCGAACCAGAAAAAAACAAAAACAATGAAGCCAACGTGGCCCCATCTTTATATAACAGAGCTTGCCTATGGCAATTGTGCAATGCGGTGCAGTTGTCTGGGCTGATGTAAACAGAGCCTCAGTGCCTCTGGAGGCTCAGCCATGTGCCTTGATGCAGCAGTTATGGGCACATGCCCTACTTTCATAAATCAGAGCTGGAAAAAAAGGAAACAGCGTGAAGGGAGAGAAGGAGGGGGAGAGAGTGGTGAGAGGGGATGCCGAGTGAGCAGGAGAGGGAGGGAGAAAGAGAGTTTTAGAGAGAAGGAGGGGGGTCTGAACAAGGCTCATATTGATGTTCCAAACACAGCTGCAGGCATCAGCTGACTAGCTGGCCTGGAAGAAGCCCCAAGCTCTGCCTCCTGCCTTTATCAGCTTACACTGTGACCTTTCTCTCTACTGGAATAGATCCTCCCTCTAAACCTTACACCCCCATCCCAATCCCCCCTCCAAATCTGGCCCTTTACCACGCACTGTCCACACAACCCCGATGAGCCTGGCCCTGTCTGTCCTCTCTGACTTCTGCCGTGGTTTTTTGTATCTGCATGCCTCCAGGAACACTGGCTCTCTTTTCGGCACTTCAGCACTTTCATTTGTCTCACATGGCTCGCTTTTCAAGCCTCTCCCAACACTATTACACAACTCACCATGAGGTCACTGTTACTTCTCACGTCCGCACCCGAAGGCGGAGGATAAAGAGAGAGTGATGATGAAGGGCTTGGTTACTTTGCAAATACATGTCAGTTCAGCAGGATTGTTGGGCAATGTGCAGTCCTCTTTTTTGCAAAGTGATCCGAGAAACAAAGAAAGAGAGAAGGATTTGGATACTATACTTAAGCTGACAACTTAGTTTTGGACATATTTATTGAACCTGAAGTTAGCAACAGTTCAGAGTGAGTTTGAAGCAGCAGCTGTCGTTGAGAGTCTGTCCCTGGGGGCAGTAATCAGCAGAGGTAACTGTCAATCACAGGTCTGCAGGCCTCATGGGCTTTTTCTCAGAAAGACGCCCCCTCCATGCACACTCAAACAACACACACACAGCACACCTCCCCTTGATGACGCTCTTACTGGATAGTGTTTCTATGGGAGCTGTCCAACCCCACACACAGCAGCGCCTCCCTCCCCTCCCAACTGTTTGCAGGAAACACTCATCCTTCTCTGGAGATGTCGCTCGCGGCGGCTCATGCACTCATAAATCCTGGGCTTCTTTCTCGGAAATGAAGGGCTTGATACATACATACACACACTGAGAGTAAAGAAAGGAGGGGGGGGGGACGCAAAAACACAGCTTGCCAAGTATATCTCCAATGCCTTTTTGACAGTGAAGAGGTTGGATTGAGTGTCTGCCTCCTGTGGGAGACAAATAAGGAGCATATTCTGCGCTTCCCTGGTTACAGTGAGAATCCGAGACACTGCGGTGTCTAGGCAGACCTCAGCGTTACCAAAAACATCACAGGAATGAGAAGTGTTTGGCGGTGGAGGACAAAGAGGGACGGATGGAATGGAGGGAGCAAATAAGAGGGAAGGCGAGAGAAAGAATAGAAGCGTTTAAAGGCAGCCATCGCCGGCTTCAAATGTCAGCCAGCTCCCGGTTAGACAATGGAACACAGCTGTTGCTAAGCTTTGAACTGCAGCTGTCTGTCTCTTGTTGGCATTATTTGCATGTACATGTGGTCACGGGTTGTGTTTGAACATGGAGCTGCTATAAAGTATTATAGGAAGATCAGTGTGCACGATATTCCAATGTAAGAGGGTGGATCGGGGTCATGGCGAGTTGCAGAGAGACATACGAGTAAGTGGCGAGTACGTCAGATGTTCCCGATTTAGAAAAGCCTCAAGCAAGAGGAAGAGAGGGGTGGGGTGGCAAAGCGGCTGCAGCGTTCAGTCTGGAGTGGGCTGTAATGGTTTGGGGTTGAGGGTCAAAGAGGGGGAGAGAGATGAAGGACATTGCTGCGAAGGACATTTCACTCACACAAAAGAAATCGGATTGGGGGTTTAAGAGACGAATCTGCAGATGAAATTCGATTGCTTTCCTGGGCGGGTTTGTGACTGAAACGGCCGCGGTGTCCGTCACGCCTGAAAACTCCTTCAAGTGCCTCATTATCGGTGTCATCTGTGGATCATCAGAGAACATCTCATCCTCGTCTCGGCCGCTTTTTGATCATCCTCCAGACAATGCACCATTAGGCCTGGGCTGATTTTTTTTTTTTTAAAGCACAGCTCAATTACTCAAGGGGAGACTCATTAGCATATCAGAAAGCACAGGCGTGACTCTGCAAATAAAAGAACACATTAGACCCCCCCACACACACACACACAATATGTTTCAATTATTCATAATAATGTAAAAAGGAACAGATAGAACCGAATCACACCTTGATTTGCATTCAGCTGAGGAAATTTACATTTCTCCAGCTTACTCGAACACACCAGCAGCTTGCATTTTCAAGTTTTACTCGAGCCCGACGGTGTGTGTGTGTGTGTGCGTGTGTGTGTCCGCCTGCTTTGCACACAGGCGATTAAGTAGACTGACAATACGCCTTTGCGTCAATATGCTTTAAATGTCACTTTTCACGCTACACCATTTTTTCACAGTAGTTAAGAGTGCCACCCTGGGTGCCTAGTCAGCGCCTGCTCAACTGCACAAGGCAGGGCTTCTCAATTGTTTATAAGAGGGAAAACGCACACATGTGGTCTTGTGTGTGTGTGTGTGTGTGTGTGTGTGTGTGTGTGTGTGTGTGTGTGTGTGTGTGTGTGTGTGTGTGTGTGTGTGTGTGTGTGTGTGTGTGTGTGAGTGAGAGAGGGAGTGTCTGGAGACAGATGATAGCATTCCCCACAAATAATGCTTCTTGTTCTGGCATTTTAGCGAAACAGGGGTGATGAAATAGCATACAGCTCAACAATGAAAATGTCATTCCGTGCCATTCATCCTAAAAATGCCATCAACAGCCATCACCATCCACCGCGATGATAAATGAAGGCACCTCTGCCTGTGTGGATCAGATGAGTCAGCAGTATGTTCCAGGAATTTGGATGAAGGAAAGTAGCCAGAATATCGACGCTCCTGATTTTTAACGTTGCGTACAGCGAGGTTAAAACATTGTAAACTTTAGCTGGAGCAGAGAGGGAATTTCCTTGAATAATATATCAGCCCTTTGATTCAACCCCCGTCTTACTATTTTTCTTGCATGCATGAGTAAATTCCTATGCTTGCCTGCCTGTGCGGCCGCCTGCTGCAGTGCAGGGCTCTGCGTCGCTGCTGCTGCCGTATATAAAGAATGTGTGAATATGCGTGTGTCAGCCACTGACTTTGTGTTCATTCCACAGTGAATTGATCTGGCTGCTCACTAGACTGGATGGAAAAGGGCCCGGGGCGAGAAGTGCACACTGCATCAGCAGATGGGAGAGCTCACTGTGTTGCCATCACATGGCATTCCTCCTCACTGGGCATGCTCAGTAGGCCACGCCCCACACACCACCACCCCCTTCCTCCCAGGGCCTGTTTGAACCAGTCAGTCGGAGGTGGCGGCGGTGTTCTCTCTCTTTTCTCATCTGACCTTCAAAGCCAGGCGTGGGGACAGTAGGTTGACAGGGGAGGAAGGGAGGAGGAGGGAGTGTTTTTCTAAAAGCTCTTTGGGTAGCAGGGCTGATATGTCACTCATTATTTCCACTCTGTGCTTTTGCCCTGTCACAGCCCTCTGAGAAGCATTCAACAAGCCAGTGCTGTGCACACAGGGCTAGCAGAGGCTTCACGGTGGTTAGCTATCAGACGAGATAACCGAATTTAACACAATCTATCATTATTAGATTATACTATTAACTCCTGGCTGCTTCATTACAGCTAATAAGGACTCTCGTAAAAATGTATATCTTTTTGACATAATCTGAAAATACACACATTTATAAGCAGATATAAATGTAAAAAGGGAACTTGTGTGTGTGTTTATCCCAAAGGGAAGGGAAATCATTTTAGTTTGTATGTAGACTGTATGCTTCACTACAAAAGTTGTGCATACTGATAAAAAATAAAAATGAATTGATATCACATTGAAGTCTCACATCTCGCGATTGAAATAGAAGTGTAATTAGAAGTGCAATCCTTTTTCTGAAAAGGTGTAAATAAACACAGGAGCTTGGTTTCTAAATTTACAGCAGCAGTCTGATGTTTCAAGTTGCTCCATGATCTCATTCACACTATTACAGTTTAACACACTGGATACAAAGATTAAAATAAATCTTGTATGTTTTACCAAATTATATTTAAATGTGTGTGTATGATTGCAGAGTGGCATCATTTTGTAGTCTCCTGCCCTACTGTTATCAACACACCTCATCACTATTATCATTGCACACTGTCTGCTGACAATGCAGAGAACTGAATCACATGAGTCACATGGCACAAACAAAGACTTTACACATTCTCTCTTTGTCTTGCCACCACATTCTACTTGTCTCTGGTTCTTCCGTCTTTGTTCGCTCCCCTCTCTGACTCGCACGGCCGGCTTCCTGTTTATGTCAGGCGAGCATCAAGCCAATCAGCTGTGAAGGCTGTGATCCTCCTCGTAGCTATTTACTACCCTGTGGTCTGTTTAAAAAAAGACTGAAAGCGAGCTAAGCTCAATGAGGGCTGCTGAGTAAGCAGACACGCAAAGCTACAATCAGAGTCCACAACTGACCTATATACATTCTTTGCCCTTCAGCTTATTTATTTTTTACTTTCTGAAATGTGCTGCTGCTCTCTTGGAGAAGTATTCATTTATTTGCTTATCGTGTTTCTCACAGCGCAGCAGGATCTGCACGCTGACATTTTTTTTTTTTACACTGGGGGATGGAATGTGCTGGTTTGCAAGTTTTGAAGATAACAAAGCAGCATGAGGCGGCTGCATGTAAACTTTGGATGAGGTCACGGTCCGCCAACACAGCACGCAGTGACATGAGAGGGGATTTTGTTCTGGATTCTCCCTTGGTGGTGTCATACCTTTGTTTTTCTGTTGCCTTGTTTGCTCTGTGCGCTTTTCAGATCACAATTGCAGGTTATCAAAACTGCAAGCCTTAGCTAACGTCTGTTATTATCTGGTTGGAGGAAAGTGTAGACTGCATTTGAAAACATCAAGAATAGAGTATGTAGAGTGTGCAGAGGCCTGTTCATGAGTCCATCCATTGCCAGCTTTCCTTTTGGAGTTCACAGTGTACTATAAATCTGTTAGACAAGGAGAAAATATAATCAGGGCTTTGCCGGTGCATTTGAGTTCACTGCAGGCATTACAGTGCTAAAGCCTGATTCAACACTGGCTCTGGCAAACATGCCTGACATTCAGTGTTTACACCCCTATATGAAAGCTGCTAGTCAGACAGTCTGATAGCTCCGCCTGGAATTAGATTCAGGAAGTCATGAGATTTCCAGGTGGCTTGGCTTTCCTAGAATTGTTAAGCAGGGACTTTTCAAAGCTTTGCCATTACACATTAAACTGAAGACTACCCCTTCTGTAAAGAATTACACCGATACGTTTCCTGTGCTTATCCCACATGGCAACGTAAACAAACACTAAACACCTTTTAAAATCCAGTCTCAGTGACTGCATAAATACATAAACCCTTTTCTCGAATTCTGTTATGGAAAAATATATAAAAAAAAAAATACAACTGAGTGAAAGAGAGTGGAAGAACATTCAAGCACTTGGACCTTTTCAGAGAGAAGAGGCTCCCCGGTGCCATCAATGAACTCATGCTGAACCCTCTGTACCAGCACCGAGCCAGGGATCAGCACATGGCATTCAAACTCACGCACACACACACACACACAGACACACACACACACATAGTGCGTTTCACTATCTTTGTGGGGACCCGTCATTGACATAATGCATTCCCTAGCCCCTTACCCTAACCTTAACCATCACAACTAAATGCCTAACCTTAACCCTTACCCTAAACATAACCTAATTCTAACCCTAATCCTACAACCAAGTATTAACCCTCAAACAGCCCTTTAAAGTTGTGGGGTCCAGCATTTTGGCCCCACAAAGCTGTCCGGACCCCACAATTATACTGTATTCCCGTTTTTTGGACCCCACGAATATAGTTAAACAAGAACACACACACACATACACGCACACACACATACACACACAACACACACACACATGCACACTCATGCACGCTGTGACCTCTGCTAAGCTCCAAACATACGAGGCAATCTGCTGTGGAGTATTGTGTCTGCTGTGTGAATCATTACACTTTACTGCACCTGGTTGCAGTTAGAGAGAGAGGACTTTTCTCCTTTTAGTCCTTTGATAAACCTGACGACTGTTGGGAGGTGGCAGAGGACGCAGCCAGCCAAAAGTGGAAAGATAAACACAAACTGCCGACCAACCGGTGCTGGAGCGGTTAAAGCTCCCGCCCTTCTGGCAGCTGTGTGTGTGTGTGTGCGTGTGCGCGCGCGAGCGCGTGTGCGTGCATGCATGTGTGTGTAAGCGGTTCAATGTTTAACCCTTGTGTCAACAGAGCGCATGTGTCACAACAGCATTCCTGTGAGGCGCTGGTCTTGTGACAGAGCGGTTTCATAATGGGAGCACTGCTCTGACCGCCCTGCATGCATTGTTTTGTGGCAGGAGGAAGGAGCTTTGTCTCGGTGTAGGATGACGAGTTTCGTGTTCCTGCATGTTGTGTGTTAATGAGCAGAGAGGTGAGGTAGTGAATAAGCTGGGTTAACTAGTTCAAACAGCAAACACAGCAGCAACCTGTTTACCCAGAATAAGCCTCTCCTCTTCCTCCTCGCTGTAAATTGTTAACTTGGCAAGGATCATGTGAGAGCTGCAGTTACACTGGAGGTGAACTTTGCTCGTCTTGTTGTTACGGCAACAGCATTTTTGATGAGTGCGATTGAAGAGAGAGCAGAGCGCGTCACACAGCCTCAGGAAGGTATAGCAGAAATTAGCTCTCTGCAAACATGTTACTTGATGAGCAAAGTAGATAGGTACATGTGAAAATGTGTGGAAAAGGAGAGGGTGTTTTGTAACCAGACTTGTCAGTCAACGTGAAACCATTTCCACTTCAAGGCCGTCTGGCTCCTCCCTGCCATTGTGTGGCAACGTGCTGTAGGTGAACTTTATCCCTCTTTGTTGAGAGAGAGAGCTTTCAAGTGATTTCCATAGAGCAAGGTCAGATTACACATCTGTGAGCCGGCTGAACAATGTGGATCCCATCACTTAACACAAGGAGGAGGACAAGTAATCACAACCTTTCATATGTTAAAACTGTTTGAAAACAGCTTCTGCCCAAACCTGTATGTCAACTGTGTAAAATCCCAATATACACCCAGTGTTACATTCACAAACTGAAATCCCACAGATAAGATCACCACACCCAGCTTGACGTGGCCTTTGGACAGGCAGGTTTTCTGCAAACATATGGCGTAAGGCAGCTCTCTATCAGCAGCCAGCTAGTAGTCGTTACAAATTTGCACAATACAAACATGCGGGTTCAAATCACCTCGGGCTTATCAGGCTCCTTCAAGGGCACTGAACTTTCCCACAGAGCTCCCTTCGCTCTGTACTTTTGTTTCCCCTTGGGACTTTACTGTTGCGTCAAGGCTCTGCTATTCATCCCATGCAACCCACAGTATTACTGTACCATTTCAGCTGAGCTTGTTGTGGTGGATATGACTAAACTATCCACTATGTGCCTGTTAGGAACAATGACTGCATGTTTGACAACATCTGTCATAAATTATTTGTTGCAAAACTAGTTTGTCATAGATGAAGAGTGTGATCATCTTAAGTTCCCAAGTACAGGCTTTCATCACTTTCATTTCCATAAAAAAATCAGAGCTCTAACACATAGGATAAATATTATTGTAATTTGTCTTAAAGCATCATTCCAGTTTAAATCACCTTGGGTCTTATTTCTGTAGTTTTTGCCATTAAGCCTATCAGTAATGATAACATTTTACTCACAAGGGCTCTCATTTAAAAAAAAGTTTAAACAAGGTTAACTAACACGTAATTCATTTAAATGCAACCTCGCCTAGTGTTGTAGCATTACTTTTAATTAACTTGTTACATTACAAGATAACTGCCATTAAAAAAGTAACTTGTTACGTTACAGCGTTACCTACTGAGGAAAGTAACTCGGTATAGTATTTTTGGGTATTTTGTTTTTGTTGCAAGAAACCGGAAATACGGATTGCTTACTTGAAAACAACTAAATAACTGGTTATTTGAATTGCATAACTAACATGTTACATTACTTGTTACAAAAAAGTAATGTGAGTACTCTAACACGTTACCCCCCAACACTGGTCTTACTTGAGTGACAAGCTGGCATTACTGTAAGATATAACATTTTACAAAGTCAGCAAACAGCCTTACCTCGATCCATAATTGGTCCATCTAGTGTTGAATCTAAGTTGCTTTACATTACTTCTCAGATGGTTTGTTGACATGATTAAACTGTACGTTCAGTACGGCTCACTAGTTTTCTCCATTTTGCGTTAGCAAATTTAACAACGGCCTGAAATGCACTTCTACTCTGAGAATTTAGAATTTGAACAGGTTATTACAGATTATTTGTTTATATACATTTGACAAGTAGTTTGAATTTTTGATTGGAAAAAAAATTGTGACAGCCCCTGTAGTTTTATTAACTTGTGTAACTTAATTACAGAAGAAATAAAAGGCAAAAGGGAAAATGATTACCCAGATTGTCGCTGGTAAACATCCATCACAGTTTACAGAGAGTTCTTGGTTCAGCTTTGACCTATCATTCTTGCCAAACTTGCATACAAGTGTTCTTGTGTGATGGCTTTAAGAGATCATTACCAACATTACCAGTACTCTTGTGTTTTCGATTTTACGGAAAAAATAAAGTTGTGTAGATAGTTTTTGACTTGTTTACAACCTGTCTGACTGCTTTCTTCTAATATCGCCATTTTCCAGATTTAACAATTACTTTTGTGAGTACAATATTGTCACATCAGATTGAATTAATGGCCAAAGCTATGAAAACCCAAGTTGTAATAAACTGTGATTATCCTCCGTGGATTCATACCGACACGATTGTAATCGTCATTCCAGCTCTACTTTCTATCCCGGCTCCTCACAGCGAGCCGTTTTCTGAGAGAAGGCTTTGAAGTGGATGAGGGAGGTGAGGCGTTGTGTGCCCAGATGCCCAGACACTGTGGTTGAGGGGGCTTTATCACACAGGCAGGAGGACAGCACTCACCTCCTGCCCTCCCATCTTTCACCACGGCGGGAGGCTGAATGTGACAACCAATGCTCCCCAGCTGCTCAGGGGCCAGGCCTGCAAAACCACAGGCAGATAATGAATGCCACACCATCGTGACAACTTGCACTTTTATGGAAAGGGGAAGAAGGACATCTCTGGCACTGACGCTCGCAGCATATGATGAAACATCCTCCATAAACCAGACAATCAAAGGGAGGGCAGGGAAGCATCTGTGGAATCTGTGACAGGAATCCTGGCTGATTTATGACCCCTACCAAAAAAGGGCTGTTTCCAAGTAAATGTGTTTAGAGAATAATTGAGGGAAAACTGTTGAGAGATCACTTTCCAAATGTAACCACAACATCTGTAAACAATGCATTACAGTTGCATTTCTGCATGATCTTTCCTACTTTCCTGATCTGAAAAAGCCACACAAAATTATCGAGGTTTTCTAATTAGGTCAGTATTTGCTAGTCATGTGATTTTGTATTCTGTACATCACGGAGATTACTCTGTATACCCTTCTGCTTTCAAGGCAAATGTTACTAGAAAAGGAGAATCTTTGATCTTTTTTCCAGTAGCAACCCTGAAATATCTTATAAATAAAAGGAGTTATAAATATGCATGTTCCCACATATTTTTATGTATTATTCACCAGGGTTTTATCCAACTGCTTGGCTGAATTAATACATGCAAAGGAGTAGATATAAATCACATGGGCGTTCTATCTAATGACAGAAAAGGACAGCAGCAATGTGAAAATGATGCCTGCACTTGAATATACAACATCCAAGTGCTGTGTATTGTTCACTGATGTGCCAGAGATGTCAGAGTCCATTTTCTAGCGAGGCTGCTCAAAAATAGACAGGAGCTCTGGTAATAAATAAGCCTAGTTTGGGAAAGTTTTATTTTGGCTCAGTGGAAGAGGTTACATAACACATGAAATACTCCCTCTCGAGAAAAAAAAAGAAAGATATGTAACCTTTGTCAAGAGGAAAAATGCTATGTGTCCAAATATAAACACATATACACACATTCAGGCACCGACTGTGCATACATATTCATACTGCTGTATGTACTAAGATCCTTATAATTAATGAATGAGGATAAATCAAGGTGTAAGAACAAACCAGCCTGTATTTTATTAATTATTATTGTGTGTGTTGTGTGTGTGTGTGTGTGTGTGTGTGTGTGTGTGTGTGTGTGTGTGTGTGTTTGCGCAACAGAATGACATTTTGAACATTTTGAGTCGGTCACAAAGCTGGAATGACTGCACAGCTCAGTTCAGTAAGCTAAACATAACAACTATGAGTCAGGGGTGAAACAGCCTTTTAAGGGCATTAAGTAAGAAGCCATTTATATGTGCAGGTAATGTTACTCATTCTAATAGTAGCTTATGAATTGGACCACCTAACCTCAAGTACTGGTTCAGCAAGTTCAAACTACTGTTGATTTTGCTACAAGAGGCCAGGGAAACTTTGTTTACATCAATGTCTGGTTGTAACTGAAAATATATGGGGGTTTCCACTGGACGGGAAATTATGATGTCAACTCACAATGCATGCAAGCTTATTGAAGCATTACAGAAGCAAAGCTTTCTGTTCCTGGTTGCCAAAATAGACTCTGCATGGCAATCTACTGAAACTACCTTCGGTTTAAAAATGGATGTGAAAACAATGTTCATTTACGTTTTTCTGCAGGGATTATTTCCTCCACTTTCTACCCTCCGCTATTTACTGAGTGGTCTGTCCCCTGACGAGCCCGGCAGATTAAGAGGATATGTTACCATCTTGTTTTTTTTCTAAATGGATACACATGTGGCACATCTGGGTCCAAGCCTGACTCATTACTCACTTTTTTTATGTTCCATTCTCTGCAGCCATGGCAACTGCTGCATGTTTGGCAGAAAGCTTTTGAAGGCAGTGGAAAAAGAGAGAGAGAGCCTAGGGAGGGAGCATAAAGGGAGAGTGAGAGAGGGATGGAGGGAGGCAGGGAGAGCGAGCAAGCTCTCAGTAGTTGGCCTACATCCAGTGTAATCATGCCATGGAGCCGAAATGAGGCCTTTGGCAGCACACCAGGTTTCTGAGAACAAAGATGTGAGCTTCTAATGTTGGCGGTGGGGCCTGCTTGGCATCCTTTGCCATTTCCCAGCAGCCCTTGCCTTGGCCGACTGCCAGGCCCCCACCCCCTCCCCCACTGGGACTGCAAAGAGGATCAGAATAAAGAGAGAGACTTGTTTTTCACTCGCCTCTTGCTCTGGCCCAATGACATCACCTCTGCAGCCTCCAGCCCCCAGATTTCAGCCGCCCAGCACATTTTTCCCTTTCGCCATCGACCCTCCATTTTATTTGAATTCCACCATTTTATACCTAAATCAAAGCAGAGTCCTTAAAATGCCTGCTTTGTTTTTGTTTTGGTGCATATGCTGCACATCGTCTCTCTGCATAATGCAACAGGATCCGGAATTAATCCATTCAGAAAAATCAATAAAACATCTTCAAAGTAACATTAAAAACCAGGAAGTAGCTAATTTGACAGATGGATGCTTTGGCATTCTCTTTTAGAGCTCCCCAAATTGTATCTGCACTCTAATCCATGCTGTGCAAATCTGTGGCTAAAAATAGAACCGTAAACAGGATATATATGGTAGTTGGGGTACAGTGATAATCTCCATGGTTACCTCAGCCCATTTCATATACAGGAGCTTTGTGCACATTAGTCCTTACATTCACCCTCATGACATTTCCCACCCTCTGCCACTCTGTGTAGCTATTTATCTGCAAGGTAGGTCACTAAAACAGCTGCTTAACTTCAGTAACATGTCCTTACGCTGTCCTGTTATAACCTCCTTTTATGTCTGTGCAACATGTTACAGTTTAGTTTGGTGCTCACCTCAGCTGTTGTGCTGAAAAAGGTTATATAACATGAATGTTGTTCTCATGGAGGAGAGAAAGACTGAGAAAACATCCAGTGCTGTGCAGAAAACTTCAGAGAGAATTTGTAAGGATTTGCTTCATGAATAAAAGATGGCCAATATAAAATTTAACAGGCTCAAGAAGCGATAGAACAAAAATAACGTCATCTCATCAGGCCTGCGATGCTGTCGCATGCTGGGTATTCCCCTAGCCGTCACCTACCTCTCACTCTTTATTTAGCTACTTCATGTCTCAATTTACATACAGCTCGAAAAAAGGCGTTCAAAACAGCATTATACAGCTACTCCATCTGGTTTAGTGGCTAGACTCAAATGAAATGGCCGTGAGCTGGGTCACACTGTAATGATTTTACTTTATACATGTTGCCTCATATTGCCAATCAGAGCCATCTGTGCATGTACAACTCAGTACAACTCTGCCTTTGCTTTGCAGTCACTGCAGCTTTTAATTTAAATAAACGGATCTTCCTATTATAGAATAGTCATTTAGGATTTAATTGAATCACAGCATGCCTCCGTCTTGCATAATAGTGTGCAACAATTTACTTGCACCAAAATCAACTAAGTGGACTCAAAAGAATCAAAGCATTAGGCAACTGTTTCCCACCAATCTCAAGGAAAGAGTTTGTTTATTTTGCCCCTCACAACGGTCATTTCCTCACTGTCATAAAGCCTAACAACACTTCCTAGTGTTGTTCACCCAACAAGGACTGATGTTTGTGTGTTAATACACATGTGATGTGTGTGTGATGATCTAAAGGGAATATTATTGTGTTGTATAACAATCATGTAAAATCATAAAGCAACTGCACTACAAGTGGTAGCAACATGGCTGCCTTATTTTGTTTCTGGAAACCCTTTGAACAAAAGCCTCATGCCACAGTGCGTGATCATAGCCTAATGTCCTGTAGATGGGTGAGGCGGATGAGGGTACGTGACTAAACTTCTTGCTTCCTCTTTCCATCGTCACACGGACTTGCACAAACATATCCTGCTCTGTGTCTGCAGGTTACAGACGCATTGCCTCACCCAAAGCCTGAGGGTTAGCTGCAATGAGTTGGAATGAGCCCAGTGCGAGGGGAGGGGGGAATCTGAGCTACTGGGACAATCCTCCAGTTCAAACCTACACTTTTACTTCAGGGGATTTTTGGCATATTGACCTTTTTTTTTTTTTTACATCATGTAAAACATTAACATAATAGTGGTCAGTCTTGCTACACCTCTCAGACTAATACGTTTTAATAATAAAAAAAAGGAGTCTGAATGGCTGATTCATCCCACTGTAATTTCATTTAGTGGTGGCAGATTTGGATGACTGACTGTTCAGTGCATTAGAATAAAATGTGGGCAGAGCTATATTCATGCTGTAACCCCGATCCATTCAAGCTTACAACACACTGGCTGGAAATCCCCACCTCATGACAGAGCTTCCTGGTTACTGACTAACGGAGGCGCCTTTTTCTTTCTTTTTGTATTAACAGGGCAGGAGGAAAATATGATCTTACCGCTGCTAAAAACCCAAGTCAGTAGATGTTGAATTCATGCTGGTAAACTGACAGAAAAAAAAGTGGGCAGTATAAACTCCCTCTAATAATCCTAAAATAGCCCCTAGAAATTGTAGCCTATTTGCTGCTATAACAAACAAAAAATATGTAGCTGCACAATATATTTGAACTTCTATGTAAATCTATATTGCCATTGGATTACAGTAGCATCGTTGTTTTTTTCCAAGGGTCGACCCACCTCATTCATTGCACAGCAGTAGTAGCAGCTCATGGCGTCGAGGCGCTGTGCATTGAGAAAAACAAGCTGCAGCGAGCGTTTGTCAGCCTGAACCAGATAACGCTCTGAATTTAGGACAAAGCAGAAGTCAACTGAAGGAGCTGGCGACTCTCTCTCTCTCTCTCTCTTTTTAATCCCCTGGCGGTCTACTGCTAACCTACAGCCACGTCTTTTTATTTATTTATTTTTTTTATAAAATACCTCCTTCTCGCTGCAGACAGGCTGGTATCCACGGATCCGGAGTCATATTTTTGCAGGTTTGATAATAATAACACGAGCTGTACGTGGGTTATTCCCTTCACTCGGAGGCGGTGGCGAGGCTGAACTGGGTGCAGTTTTGGCAGAGGTTCAAGTGATTAATATTAAAATAAAAAAAAAAGCATTGAGTGACAGAGGCTGCAGTAAACTGGGGGGAGAGAAAGGAGGGGGGGTCTGTCGAAGAAATCAAGTCAATAGAAACTGAAGTGGAAGCAGGCGTTTAGAGCTCCGTGGTGACGTCACTGCTCCACATTGAGCCAGTAGTAGAGAGTCAGTGGAGATAGATAGAGGAGCGCCGTAGTAAAGTACACACCGACATGAACTTCTCCCTCTAAAACTTCAACGTTGTTGCTCTAAAAGTCGGGAGAAGACGAGTTTGTATTTTTTCTACAACCGGAACTTGCTCTTTATTGGCTTTTAAAGGGAGCTCGGAGAAAAGCAGGAAAATAAGACAAATTTTGGGTTTCTTTTCGGGGGTCGACGACGAGCGCTATGTCGTCCGCGGCTGTCGCTGCTTCTTCCAGGAGGCAGTCGTGTTATTTATGCGACTTGCCCCGCATGCCGTGGGCCATGATCTGGGATTTTACCGAGCCCGTCTGCAGGGGATGTGTCAACTACGAAGGAGCAGACCGCATTGAGTTTGTCATCGAAACGGCCAGGCAGCTCAAGAGGGCTCACGGGTTTCAAGAGGGCAGGTCTCCCGGGCCGGGGAAATCGCAGCTCTCCGCGAAAGAGATCCAGGCGATCAACCACGCTGCGGCGGGAGACCCCGGCTCGCGGCCGCCGCAGCCGCTGGACCGCTACCCGCTCTCCTCCGACCGCCCGCCCAGGCTGGGTCCAGAGTATCAGTCTGGCAGGCAGGCGAACGGCATTCCCGTCCCCAATGGATTTCCTAAGCCTGACGAGCCGCCAGAGCTGAACCGCCAGAGCCCTAACCCGCGCAGGAATAGCACGGTCCCCCCAAATCTAGTGCCTTTGGTAAACGGGAACATGCCCCCGGTGCACGCAGTCAACGGTAGACCCGGCCAGATGGGGCTTCCCTCCGCACTGGCGGGCGGTAGTCCCGCCGACATGGGCAAGAGACCCGCCTCGGTCTCCAGCACCGAGCACGACAGAGAGGTGAAGGAGAAGCACAGACCGGACAGTCTCACGCCGGAGCTCTCCGAGAGCCACAAAAACAGGGCAGAGTCGGACTGGATGGGCAAAAGCAAAACGGTGAGGGACCTGATGGCTCTGCACACTTTCGACAACAGGTTCAAGAAGGACCATGCGGCCATGCAACAAAGGGTTATGGGCTATGAAGCCAGCGCCACGGCTTCCAAGTCAGGTAAGCATCCAGTAGTGTTTAAATTCAAGAATATGTAGGTTATTTGTGCAATTTTCATTTTTATATTCTGTTTATTAACCCACTTCGAGCCCAGAAATGGGTTGGTAATGTACAAATGATAGTAACTACTATCATGTCTGCAAAATTCAAGGTGTATAAATATAATAATTTTTTATTTTTTATCTGTTATGTTTTGTACCATGTGGTGCAGCAGGAAACACAAACGATGCATGTCACCTTCCAGTGTAAATGTTGATATTTGGCTGAGCTGTGCAACTCAACTATTTTGTTTAACCCTTTCCCACCTCCAGACAGAGGAAAACATCCCCGGAGCATGAAGAGAAAAGCCTCGCCTGAACCAGAGGGAGAGGGGACAGCTGCCAAGCTCAATGGAGAAGGACAGCAGTGGTTACCACCACCTACTGACGGACTGAAAATGCCTCCAGTTCCCCCGCCAAGCTTCGCCTCTCCCCCCTCCACAATATCCCCCCACTCCCGCACCACTCCACCTGAGGCGGCCCAGAACGGCCAGTCCCCCATGGCGGCGCTCATCATGGCCGCAGACAATGCAGGTGGGAACAGCTCTCCCAAGGACGCCAACCAAGTCCACTCCACCACCCGGAGGAACAGCAGCAGTCCCCTGTCACCATCCTCCATGAATCAAAGGAGGCTGGCGCAGAGAGATGCATCTGGTGCAGGTACACCCCACGTGCCAGGCATGGACCAAGTGCACCCCCAAAGCATTCCGGACTCCTCAGTACCCGGCAGCATACCCCTGTGCTGCACGCTGTGCCACGAGCGTTTGGAGGACACACACTTTGTTCAGTGCCCGTCTGTGCCCTCTCACAAGTTCTGCTTCCCATGCTCGAGGGAAAGCATAAAGCAGCAAGGTGCCACGGGTGAAGTGTACTGTCCAAGTGGAGAGAAATGTCCCCTGGTTGGCTCAAACGTACCGTGGGCTTTCATGCAAGGCGAAATCGCCACCATCCTTGCAGGAGATGTCAAAGTAAAAAAGGAGAGGGACCCTTGATTTTGTTTGAACATTTCTTTGGGGAGGGGAAGCAAAAATATGAGTATAAATATATAAATATCACATACATACCATTCAAACAAACTAACGGACTTGTACATATTGGACCCAAGGGAAGAGTATACTTCGTAAACATGGTTGTATAATTTTTGATTTTTGAATACATTGTGTTTCTATATTTTTGAAGATAAAGGTATGTACTCATTATAATGGACTACGTTCCTCTTTGTTGATGTTTAACAAAATTCTTGATGTACTTCTAGGTCTGGTGGCAGTTCCTGTTTAACGTAGAATGTGACTAATGCTACTCTACGAGCACTTGGCAAAACTGAAATGCTTTTAGCTGTACTTGTATGCACTTGTTTAAAAATTGCCAAATACAATTTCTGATCTTGTATGAACTTATTGTCTGAGCTTGCTTCATTTGAGTGATTAAGTTACACAGGACCTGTAGACAGATGATGAGATAGGGGCTTTCTGCTCTGATACAGGCTTGTTGTGACGGCTCAGGAGACTTGATTTACGCTGCACAACATGAAGTAGGCTACTGTTTGCATGACGGCAGCCTTTTCGGCACACATGCCTTTTCATGATTCATGGAAAAGCATGGGCGGAAAAAAACACAAGACACATTGTCCCAAATTTGCTCCAGTTTGTGCATCACTGTAACTGATTGCTGCGTACAGAAATAGGTGCCAAGTCATGTTCAGTCAGCTGGAAACTGTTGAGTCAGTAATGTGAGAAAGTGCATGATTGTCAATATGATACAAGAGTGTAACCACGTTGTGTAACCACAAATTGGAAGTTTAGCTGAAATTTACCACTTTGAATAACATTTTTAGCTTTTAAACTGGTGCCACATATTTTCAAGCTTGTATGCAACTTGTGTTTGACTTTATGAAGGTGTTTAGGTTTTTATTTCAGACAAGCCTGTTATTTTCAAATAATTCACTGAGCATTTGACAAACCACAAATTATGAATAAAATCAGCATTTCAAACTATCTCCAAGCATGAATTAGGTACATTAGCACTGCAGCAACACCCTTTTACTATCACTGATACTCCACATGCTAAGAGCAAATGTGTGCTCTCTCTCAGAGTAAACAATAACGCTGTTGCTGCCTTACATACCAACCTCAGTCAGTATCTCTTCAGATGCAAATTTAATTGCTGTAGATTCATGGCAGCACAGCCATAAAACAGCAATTCTGTCTCCGCAATGGCAAGTAGGCAGCCAGACTCATCTGTACAAGCAATGAGCACCTTATGGGGTCTTTATGTGACAAACTGCAGTGACTGTGTATGCAAAAGAGAAGCAATCTTGAGACTGTTTTTGCTCCCTTAGACAAAGAGATCTCACTCCCATGTAGCTGACACTGCACCAAGCGGGCACTGACATGGAGATTCATATCTAGCACAGAGGGGGACATGGTGTAGTAGGCAGTTGCATAATTATTATAGAGACATAATCTGCTTCCTGCTCGTGTTTTATCAGGCTGTCAGTGTAGCGCCTAAAATTCAGCAAGAGCCCGCATATTTATTTATTTTTGGAATTAAATGCCCACAGACGGCTCTTACGTTGTTCCTTTATTGTGCTCTAGTTCAGTTGGTGCCCAAGATGCTGTTCCTCAATTGGGGATTCATTGATCTCACTGCACTGAAAGACGTGTTTTAAATGGATTTTGGTAGGCACCTTAAAGTCTTAACAGGGATTACCCACTCTGTAATAAGCTGTATGGTGTCCTGATTAACTGATTGATTCCTAATGATGAATGAAAACAAAGCTTTTGTACCCCACTGTTTATCCAACTAAGAAGGGCATGGATAATTCTTGTCCCCCTAATTGACAAAATGAACTTTCAAACATTTTGAGCAAACAACAGCTTTTACAATGACATTTGAGGCTGAAAAGCCTTTGACCGACAGAAACCTGTTTTTCACAACTGCACATTTCAAAGACAGCTGTTGGTTCATAGTCCTTTTCCGTTCTTTGGAGACCTATCTTATCAGTTGGACTTTAAACGCAGCCCAGTTTGATAAAGGTTAACACTTCACTATGCTCACCAACAACACACCCACTCCATATTCCATCTTACATGCTGTTCTCAGAGTTTTTTTTTATTAGTCGGCACTTTGACCTACTTGTTCCTTATGACAGTCTACTGGGAGCTAAATTGGAATTGCCACATCCAAGAATATCAGAGATGAAAGGCAGGTTTTTGTAACCTGTCATGAAGTATGATGCAACGAGGCACAAGAGAACATTTTTCTCTCTTCCCGTAAAGATTTATCACAGCTGAGCCGATACCTGTTTGTTCAGTGCTGACTAAAATAGCCTGCACCGTATCTAATACAATGGTAACATGTCCCTGGAAGTGGCTCTGTAATAACACAATGCTCTGGTGTTGCATAGTTACCAGAAAAAAATCGGTGCACAGCAGATGCTCCGCTGCAGCCTGTCGATATATATTTCAGTAAACAACCGGCATGTGAAGACAAGGTCGCACAGAGTTGATGGCATGAAGTTCAGCTTACATTTTTATGATTATATATATTTTTTGTTTGTACTACTACTTAAGTGAAACATCTCTGTTTTCAGTATAATCATGCAGGGGCCATTTGTGGTTAATGACTCACAGGCTTTCATTTTGTTTACCTATAAGAACCTCCAGGGATGTTTAATGTTTAAGCTCCTGCTTATGAGACAAACATTGTTTGACTTTGATGTGCTCTTACCCAGGAACCATTTTATGAAAAGACTGAGCCAGGTGAGGTTCAGGTGAAACCTCGGGCAAAGATTAATTTCTATTCTTCCTCCTTCCCTTGCTTTATTATAGTAGCTTTTGTCTGAAGCTGCTTGACGGTTTGGCTGACGGTCATGTAGCTTGCAGGATTAGATCCAAGTGATAAATATCTCTCCAACCCAGATATTCTTTATCAAGCTGCTGCAACACATTGCCTAATCAATGGTCATAAAATCCATCACTGACCGTTGATTGATTTACTTGACACAGTCTTGTTAATCAAGCTAAGTGAAAGGCCATAACAGATAATGTAGGTGACGCAGAGAGTCTATTGACTCTCCGCCTCTCCTTTAAATGGTTAACTAAAGTGTAGCTTGGTATGCAGTGTTACACAAAGATGTTGATGTGATAGTAAAGGCATTACTGGGTTGGTCAGAGTACATATTTGTTGTCTGTGAAGCATGCGGTGCGTTTCTTTTCTTAGCCTGCTCAGATAAGAATGTGTTTGATGTATTTGGTTCAATTGTGTTGCCTTGATATTGATAATATTGATAATATTGAAATACTTAAAAATTACACAACATACAGTACAGTCTACATTTATACACGTTCATTTATTAAGAAAACACTAAAGCTGACAACATCTACATTGAAGAGCATTATAAATTATAATCCTTAGGCATTTATTTGACAAAAAACGTTGAATGTGGTCTAGTGGGTGGGTGGATGGATGGAGGGAAGGTCTGCGTGGGAGACAATGAAACACGTCGATGTAGCCAGCTGTTTCACTAATGAATCTATGTTTAGCACAATAAATCAAAAGGCATGCTTATGCTGCTGTAATCCCCGTGAAAGCAATCGGAGACAGGGACGCGCCAAAAGGAGAATCTGGTCCACATTTCTCCCCTCCCAGTATAACTGATCCGCTTGGTTAATTTTAGACCTGTCAGGGAAAACAAGGTCACAGCAAATGTTGTATCGAGGACACGCTCGGATCTGCCTCTTTTTCTTTGCATCAATCAAAGTTTCCCTTTGGAGTTGGGCTCGGGCTCCTGCGAGACTAGTAATGAAGGTTTCTCGTCTCAGCACCGGGGGAGAAGCTGGAGCTCTAACCAGCAATTAGGAGGAGCATGGCTGAATCCGCAGGATGTGTAAAATTCCCCTTCTGTTTCTTGGCTTGGTCCACAGAGGGGGGTTTTTACATCTAACTGGTCTGTCCTGGTTACCATGAAGGCCTGCAAAGTTAAGATGATTACAATGCTGAGTGCCAAATTTGTTTTCTCTCAGACTGGTATAAAACCCAATTACTGTAAAAGGCCTACGAATCATTCTGTTTTTTTCTTTCTGTGCTGGAGTTCATTGAGTTTGAAACTTTTTGTATAGCTGCTATTTTCTATGTGAGTATCGGCTCGAAACAAAAAAACACGTTTCACTAAACTTTTAAGATATTTTAGTGACACACCTTTCCCTTACCCCTCACATTGTCCTTCATGTTTGCCTCTGCATTTCTTTATACACACCGTCATTATCCTTTTTAAACCTAATTTTCCATTTTTTAGAGCGACCTAAGATCAGTTTTTTTCCTTCTCCATCCTTCCTTTTTTTTATTTCTGACTGGCGGTTACGCTCACACTCTCAATGCTCCTGTATTCCTCCTTTCTGCCGTGGTGTTGCTGTGAATCAAGTCTGTGAAATGGAAATGAGGACTCTCTCGCTCTCTCCATCTCACTCTCAGCCTCCCTCTCTTTCCAGACATCAAAACGAGGCTATGCCTCCAATGTTTTTCTCAGATCTTGGAGTGCTGCCAAATCTTATAAGTGGAACAGAGAGAGAGAGAAAGAGAGAGAGAGAGAGAGAGGTGGAGGAAGAGAGTGAGCAGAATGCAGAGGAAGGAGAGGGGCGTAGGACAAAAAGATGAAAGGAGAGAGGATGAAAAATGAACAAGGGAAAGAGGCAACGTGAGAGATGAGGACAAAGCATTGGACTGATCCAAGAGCATTTGGGCTTTTTCTCATATTATAGCCGAGCCCAGCACAATCACTCCTTTTTCTGCTGAGCAACTACTCCTAGCTTCTGGCTCAGGATCAGCTGATAAGATGGCTTTCTGCTACTACAAATGAAAAAATAGGAGGCAAGAGAGTAGAGTGTTATCTCCTGCAATCGAGAATATTCGGTACAAAACAATATGGCTGTAGAATATAGCCCAGGAGTGTCTCTAAATTGATTACATTTGTGAAATTTGTAATGTAAAAATACTCCTGCATATTTGAACAACTATAGAAATCCAATACCGATGTAAAACAAAAGTCATGACTTCCCTTTTTCTCTGACTGAACTTTAGCTTCCAGACATATATTTTGGGCCTCTGGGAGGGGCATGCCAGTCACAGTAGTAAGATGCTTATTGCCACCTCTGACATTCCGAGCTAAAGTTAGATTTAGCAGTCAATATGAGCCGCGCTAACAGTAAACAGCAGCTAGCACAGCTTTACTCTAGAAGGAAAGACAGTGAGTTACAAAAACACTGATGCAATCATAGTGATTGATTGTCTGCTGCTGTGTTTGTATGGCCAGTTTTTGGCTGAGCTGTCAGCTTTGTGGTGGTTGTGGCGTGTGTCTGTAAAGACAAAGGGGGGGGGGGGGCATATAGCAGGTGACTGTCTGTCCCTCTGCACCCCCGAGGTGCTTGTTTAGTCAGCTGAGAGCCTGGATTCAAATGGATGTGATGGTTCGTGAGTGCCATCTGTGAACAGCCTTTTAAGCTGAATAACGACACAAAGCCCATGTAGGGAAATGCAGAACATGCCTGAAGATACGGAGGTTAAGCAGATCATTTCAAACATTGGGCTGGTACAGAGATCCATGTTAAGATGAAAGGGAAACACAACAGCTACATTGATATGATGTAGTGAAACGGTTAAGCTGACCATCTGAAGGCAAACTGTCTTTCCTTTGCTGGTCTGTGAAGGGCCTGGCGAGGGGACAGGCTGGTGGGCTGATGAATGGCTCGGCTTCTGGGGTGTGTCAGCAGATCTGTAGTGATGTATGATGCGATGCTCATTTCCTCCCGTCCCTGTCTGTTCTTCGCTCGCTCCTCCGTAGGGCCTCAGCCGCGGACAATTATTGTCAGTTCAAGCTGGGACACAGCGCTCAGTGTCTGCATGCAAAATCAACAACAAAATCAGCTGCCTCCACCACAACAACCGCACAATTAAACTTTCACCATTGCCAAACAACAAAGCGCCACAAAAAATGTCTGAGACAACTTTTATGTGCTGCATAAAACCAGGATTCCTGAGAGATCCTCAGTGTGTTGTACATTGCCTTTCATCTCCTTGAAGGCATACAGTTGTCAGAAGATAAGAACAACACTTTTAGATATTCTGTCAATTGTGTTTTTATCTGGGAATACAATGTGTGTACATGCCCACACACAAATAAGGACTTGCACACTAAGACCCATCCACAACCTAGCTGTAGTTTCTTTGTATGTTACATAACTGTGAGTGGGAGCAATTTCTCCTCTGAGTGCTAATGTTGTCAATCAAGGCTTTATAGTGGCAGCCACTGCACAATCTCTGCAGAGGCAGAATAAAGCTTTTATCGCCTTTGTTCACCCTCCCTTGCCAGTCAAAATGTTCCATTCTCTTGCTTTTACCTTTACCTCTTGTTCTTCCCTCCTTTTGTGTCTGCGTGTGTTGGAAATAATTTTCTCTAGAAGTGTTTACGTTGTCTCCCAGCCATGGAACATTTTAGTTGGAGTTAAGAAGCGAGAGGAGGTCAGGTCAACAGAGAGAACAAGCAGGGCCTGTGTTTGACAGGTGGGTGCTATTATTGGAGCCGGTGACTTCGAGTGTATTACACAACCGTGTCGCTTAGACAGGTTTATTTGGACCGCTAGCAGAGCCTTCGGAGTATCTGATAACTCGGGAAGAGCATGTCACAACAGGTGTCAGGGGGGATAATGGTAAAGTAAATAAGAGAAGGGTTTTTTATAGCTCAAGGTTGATCTCAAATTTGGAGCACTTTGAGAAAGCATTCCCCAATGTAATTCTGCAGCACTGGCACAAAGGCGATCTAGTTGGTCGGATCCAACAAAAGCACACTTGTATTTAGCCATCATCAAATAAAGTATGCTAATGACAGGTTGTGCTCAATATACTGTATACATGTCTGCTGCTCTGTAATGATATAATCACAGAGCAGAAACAACCCCTCCCTTGTCCTCCTCTTTGGCTGGAATGTGCTGGGGGAGAAAAATGATCCAATGTCATCCGGAGTGATGGAAGCTTCTCTGTTGAGCCAGAGGGAAATGTTTAGGGGAGGGAGGGGGAGAGAGCAGATATTTCTGGTTGAGTGTGAGTTTGAGTAAGTCCGGGCACCAAGCCAAGCATGCCGATGGAGGGGAAGGGAGGGGCGGGAGGGTTTTGGAGAGAGAAAGGAGAGAGATAGAAACCCTTTTGGGCTGGCGCGCTGTCAGCTTCACTAGCACACAGCTGCTTCTGGAAAATTCTGCACCCTGCCCTACTAAACCACCAGGCATGACATGAATAACAAGAATGGCCTAGCCGTCAACAGCGGATACTTTTTCTTTTGACGTGGGCCTAACAGACTGGTACAAATGCCCTGGCCTTGCATATAGTGGAAAAATCAACAATGAGGGGGACACCGGGGCACAATGTGGAAATGAAATCCCGGGTTTAGAAGGCTTTGTCTGGACAAGGACGCAGTTGACACAGACACTAAGGGCTTTGGAAAAGGCTGTGTAACAAAATGCCAACTGATGTGTTTTGATGGGGTTACTTGTTCACCAGCCGGTCACAAATTGGAGAGTAAGAAGCTCACTAAATTGCTTTCAGTCAGCATGAAGCTTTTGCAAATTTCCTTTTCCAAGCAGCATGTGTCATTTCTATGAAGCAGCCAAACAAAGGCACATACTAGCTGGCATGCGTTGCTGTGTTTCTAACATGACAAGTCAACACTTGTCCCCAGTCTAAATACAGCCTTACCAGCAGTGTGTGTGAGTGTTGCTCTGCAAATGAGATAATGCTAGCCCTTATGCGTCTATGAGGTTGTTAGCCATGCGCAACCCTCCCTGGTGTTGACATTTCCCTGCCCAACCTGTCTGAACACATAAGGCCATGGAGGCTCCTCTCTGGCTGTCTGTATCCATGGCTGATAAAGAGGTGAGTCACCTGCTCATCTATCCTGCTCTCCTCCTCCGCTCCCTGGCAGTACTCTTACCCTTAACCCCCGTCATCCTCGTTAACAAGGCCTTATGTGTACATCCAGCACATGGTGGATTGTATGAATAGCAGCGACCGCGTGGCTCGCCGCTGACACCTGACATTTTCATGCCCCAGCAAGCCGGTAATACATTTGGCGCTTGGCACGCATTCTTCTCCCGGGTTTATCCATCTGTTGATGTAGAGCCCAACCCCCCAGCCACTACTATGTTCTTGTAACATAACACGAGGCTCGCCTTTCCCTCTATTCATCTTAACATGCGAGCACTGCATGGCACAGCTTTCGCCCCTCCCTCGTCCATGTTTTTCTCTGGCTCTTACTAGCTCTTCCTCCCCACCTCTTGTTCTTTATCTCATGCACACACTACACTATCCACCCAAGTCATTAGTCTTCAGTTTGGCATTCATCTGGTCTCAGAAACCCACCAAGATGGAGAACAAAAAAGTGAGATGGGAATTGTGTGAAGCTGGAGTGAAAGTGCTGGCAACAGAGAGAATGTAAGATTGTGTGCAGGCAGGGTGCTTCCTGGCTGCCTGCCAACTTCCAGCAGCAGCACTGCAGCATGTCAATATGTCCGTTGCCAGGGAAACAAGGAGCGCACACACAGCAACACAGTCGATACGAAACCTCATTGTGACTTTTTTTCCTTTTCCTCTTAAATTTTAATGCTCAATGAAATTGTTTGCTCTCCTGTCCAACGAGGAGCTGCACAAGGAATGTCTGATGGACACAAAGTTCACATTAACCTATTAAGCAGAGTGGGCACAATGTTATTCTTGGTGGTCTTACTGTATATACTTTTCTTTAAAAAGAATAATAATATCTGTCTTTGAGAGAATAAATAAGTATTTTTATGATCAAAATATGTCCTTCATGGGCTCTGCAGGGTGTGAATTTCCGTGTCCTCACTGCACATGTTATCAGGTCAGTGATTGTACCCTGCAGCAAACAGCTTGGCTGTGAGTTATTACTAGCAGCGGTATACACCTCCATCAGGCATTGTGAAAGAATGACCTCAGATACATCAGCCAGAGCGGTGGCTCTGTTGCAAAGTCACAACTTGCAACACAAGTCATGTGTTTGAGTCTGTTGAGCCACAAAGTGCCACAGCAACCTAATCAGTCTGTCTCAAGCTGTGACCTTGTTCAGAGCTACCTCCTCTATCTTTTTGTGAACACTACAATGCTTTTTCTCATTTAATAGTGATAAAGTAAAAATATAAATCTCAATGTTTCCTTTGTGCTGTGATACATTCTGTCACTCTGGAACAGCATGTATTGTATTTTGCTCTGTTTAAAGAATATACTTTGTAAAAGAAGCTGTCTAAAGTGACCTCAGCAAGAAATCGTTACTCTTTATCTCTCTGCTTGTTCCTATGTTTTTTTCCTTTTTATGAATAGGCCATGAACTACAAATAAATGAATAAATACAAAATGAATTAAACTATGTATCTTGTGATATGTTGTAAAATGTAAATATGTTTGAACATAAGCCCTTAAATGCCACTGCTTACTTTACATAACCAGATGATAGTCCAATTACAACACAACGAAGGCAAATTATCTTCATATGTACGTATAACTTTTTCATTTGGGTATATAATTCTGTGAAGGACAACTAAAGGACCCCACTGTCAGCCACACCTAGCCTGGCACTCTTATCCAAGTCTGGCTCCGTCTGTGCTCGTATCACTGGAGGGGAAAAGGGGGTGTGCCAACTATAGCGCCTTAGTACTTTTCAGAACTCTATCTGTGCCTGTGAGTGGTCTAACAGCTGCTGCTGCAGTGTCTGAGCTTGCTTGGGGATGCAGATGAAAGTGCTGATGTGTCCTGTTATTTTGGGTTGTGTGGTGCCCTGGAGACCAAGGAATTTTTGGAAGAGACTGGGCAAGATTGTTGAGGAGGTGTGGGGGTGGGGTCGTGCCCAGAGGGGATCTTAGCTGAGAGTTTATCCCAGAATGCAATGTGACCCTCATTGCCACATGGCGCAGTGGGAATCCTGAGGGGGTGTGGAATTGCTGACAGTACCAGGCTGAGCGATGGGCACAGACATGAGCACAAAGATTGATGTCTCTGATGATCGGTGGTATTTCTGGCCATCTTTTGTACTTGAAGGGAGGTGCTCATGATGGCCTGTCATGCTCTAAGTTTTACATATTGTTTGATCCAAACTACACTGTATCTTGTGTTTCAAAGCCATCATTGACATTGAAAACAAAACTAACTCACCTCAAAGTCCATTTAGTAGTCAAGTCAATTTTATTTATATATCACGCCCAATATAACAAATCACAAATTTGCCTCAAGGCAGTCTATTTAGCACATAATCTTCATCACCTGATGTTTGAACTTTGAAACTGAACTTTTAAGCCAGCATGGAGGAAAAGCCCTCAAAGTGCTCAGAAAAGATGGAAAATTTGAAGATCTACATTTCCGTGACCACCATGATGTCTGATGAAAATCATGCAATGGGTTCGAAAGCTCCAGACAGGGTTGAACAGGTATCTGATGGACCTTGAGGTGAGATTGTTTTGTCAGCTTCATATTGTTTAAAGAGTCTTACTGTTTGCATTGCATATAAATGCAAACAATACCATGAAATATGAGATATAGAAATACACAGGAATACTTTTATTCAGTCTATTACTGAGGTGTTGTTGTTACAGTCTGTTTTATTGGCTTCCAATTTTGGTGATAGATGAATTTTAACTCCCTCTACTTAATCTAACTCACTCCGCATCTGCTAGAAGCCCTGCTGCATAACACCAGCTGCTACATGCCTGAAATGTTAATGTCAGACATCATACTAGCATTAACTCTCTCTGCTGGCTGTAAATGTGATCATAGATCTTTACACAGACATAACGCTCCCATTTCCATTCAACTCACACGTGGTAGTAATATTACAGCCTGTTTGGCTCGGCGCGTGACAGAAAGATGCCATGTCATTTACTTAATTACACGTCCCCCACGGCTCACACCTTGAAAACTACTTGATTTATTTGGTTGCCCCTTACTGAAAACCATCCAGGATTTCCAGTGTCTTCTTGTTCTGTACTTCATCAGAGAAGCCTCGTCCGTGTACAATATGACACTATATTAATTAAGGGGGATATTCGCAGATTGCTCCATAAATCATTTTCATCACATTTTCATGCTTGGTCTAACAATTGCAATTTGCATCTTGTTCCCCTCATAACAGAGTACACCTCTGTGAAGAAGCAGGAGGCAGAAGACTTGTGAAGGCAACAGCTTCATTGTCATGTTATCCTCAGAGGAGTTTGACAATAACTTCAGAAGGATGGATGTGCTGATTCATTGATGTTGTTATCCTCGACATCTGGGACACTAAAGAGACAGATATGTCATGCTGCAAAAATCTGACTAAATCCCAAAGAGTCAATTGACATTATAAAGGATGTATTGATAATTCACCAATAAAATACATAAATGAGTCTTGCGAAATTATTTTATTGTAGCTTTGAGAGAAAAAAAACAATTTCTCCCTTTTTAGTAGTAGAATATGACATATTTGTGTGTGTGTGTGTGTGTGTGCATAAAGCGCATTATGCATTGTGATTTCAGCGGACCTCACTGGGAGATACAGCCTAATTTTTGCCCTCAATCAGATGACAAAGCTTTCAATGCCAGTTCTCTGGTTACAATATTGCTTATTATATTATGTGTCAACATTGGTTCCGTTCTTTGGAGATCTGAATCACGTGATTGTATGCAGACAAAGGCCCGAATCAGACTGCTTTGTTATTTTAGCCGCTCATGTGATCAGCACTCAACACCAAAGGGCCACTCTCAGCCTCACCCCCTCCCCCCCTTTGCCGCACGGACACAGAGAGGGTCTGTTTCCAGAGAAACAAAGGTCAGTGTACTGTGTCGTCACATTTTTAACTCACAGAACAAATCTTGAATGTGAAAAAAGGGCCGAAAACAAACACCCTTTGTTTTCACTAAAACAAGACACCATTTGTTGTTGCACTCTGGGCTGTGATGTCATCGCCATGGTTCACCCTCTCTGTGACCTCTGGGCTGATGATTCTCGAATAGCCCCATCAGGAGGTGCACGCCAATTAGAGCATTGATTTTGTTTTATTGTCATGCCCACGCATCCTCGCACAAACGCAAACATGCATGTATTCATCTAATATCACGAAAATAGATCAGTGAGTTCACTGTTCTCTGAATCGGGTCTTTTTTCCCCACATGGGAAGCTGTGCTACTCTGCTTTCTGGAGCTGCACTAAACGCTATGATCTGTGCTATACTGTCTGAGCAGCATCATTATCTGAGGCATAAGAGAGGCTAAGAGACATAAATCATATTATGTTGCAAGAAAGCTCTTTGACGTTTTACAGTTAACTTCAACAACTCGTTCACACAGGAAACTGTGAACTCCTGATGCAGCCGACCTTTGATGGTGTAAGTGATGTAATCCTTGTGATAGATGCATCAGGCTTTGGCCTTGGGCTGCTCTGGAGGTTCTTCTCCCTGAAGGCCTATCAGGCTAAACGGGCCAAAGCAGCCCCCATCAATACACCACCCAGCAACGCTCTGGATCCCCTAAACTGATGCAATTAATCTTGGCCTTGTAACAAGTTGACAGGCCTTTATCCAAACAATAAACAAACCAGGCACTTTACTGCGTGATTACTATGTCGGGGGCCAGATGTTAATTTGGCTGCAGCTCTGCAGTTATCATAGGTTGCACACTGCCTTTACCTGAGATTAAAAATTCAAATGCAGTGTGATCAAAGTGGGATTACTTTGCTAAGCTTGCTGTAACAAAAGAAGAGGTGGGATGTAAACGTTTGAAAAATTATGTATTTCACTTTCGTCTGCGATGCTTGTTAATGTGATTTATACTGGAAACTAGGTTGTTGTTTTTAGTTGACCCTATTACCATGCTAGTCAGTTTTAATTTACATAACACTCAAGGCTTAAACTACCTGAAAGATGGTTGTAACATTTACAGGATAAAAATGACATTTCTTTACTTGAAGGATTAGTTGAACATCCTGGAAAATGTGTGTATTCACTCTCTTTCCCAGAGTTAGATGAGAAGATTGATACACTTTCAATGTCTGTATGTAAAATATAAGGCTACAGTCCGGAGATGATTAGCTTAGCTTAATTTAGCTCAGCGTAACATAAAGACTAAAAGCAGGGGGAAATTGGTAGCCTGGCTCTGTCTAAAGGTAAAAAATCTGCCTACTAGCAGCTCGGAAGTTCACTAATTAACATGTTGTATCTGGTTTGACAAATGACAAGTTGCAGTTTTACAGGAGGTTATGTGTAGGCATATTTCTTGGCCGAGAGCAGGGAGGTTGGATTTTTTAAATTCTAGTCTGAGCCTGTCTGTAGTCTGTTTCCCACTGCTTTCAGTCTTTATGCTGAGCTAAGATAACCTTCTACTGGCAACATCATTTTTAATGTACAGATATGTGAGTAGTTTTCATCTCCTCATCAACTTTGGGCAAAAAAAAGCAATGTATTTCTTAGTCAAGTATTTGCCAAAGAAGTCTTGAGCACAACAACACTAGCTAGTTAGCTAGCAAGCTTAGCTCACCATCAATAGTGGCCAAAGAGCTAGACCTCCATGGAAGACCGTGGAAGCTGCATCTGACACAAATCTTTATTCCAGCCAAGAGGATTGCATGACTTTGAAAAGTCACATCTATTGAAGTAGGCTGTGCAATATTAAGTAACCCTTCCAGTTTTATGTAAATCAGATTTTTAAATTAGCTCCCACAATGAGCTGCTGTCTTACTGGAGGACGGTCCATGACCTTCTTTAAATACAATCCACAATGCAATGCAAGGAGGTTAGGAAATACATAATTTGTGCATTGTTTCCTGGAATCATGCTGTGTTTTGATCTCATTAAAATGTGATTTTCAGTAATGGGTGCCACATCTAGTGTATAATCAGCTGAGTACACCATGAGTCAAGATTGCATAACCACTATATTTCATGAGACTTTTAATGTTGCCTCATTCTTGTGTGTGTGTTTACAGAAGGAGTGTATGAGGAATGCAGCTGTGAGTCAGCACAGAGGAACGGCAATGAAAGTCAGTATTTGGCCATGGTCGGATTATAAGGTGAGGTTTGAAAGAAAGAGTCAACAGTTCAGTATGTTCTGATAAATTCCTGATGGGTAACTCAAGTCAGTTGGCCTGTTGGCTCCTATTATGTTGCTTTGTTATGAAGGTAGCTGTGTTGATTTGCAGAATTTGACCATGTGTGCTTTTTATTAATTGTAAACAGGTAAGAAATAACAGCTTTCATACAAAGAGAGCCTGATAATATCTCCCACAAGCAGTCTGAGGGCCTTTATTATGTATAAATAAACTCAAAATAATTAAATCAAAACCGGAAAACATGTAAGAGCAGCAGTGGTCATCAGCTGTGGAGGATAAACTCCAGTTCTGTTATTACTGGGCAGTTGAAACCAAGAGCTACACATGAAGCTGACGTGGCCCTCTGCTTTCCTGCATAACTATTTCATAACTTTTAAGCACAAAGGACTGTTAGATCTCTCCAACTGGGAATTATGTCATTGTATCAAATTTGCCCAGTTACTTCAAACCAGTTGTTTTTGACAAAACAATCCCAACTCAAGGTCCACTTACTAGCTTTTCCCCCAAGCTTTCATCCATAATGCATGGGCTTTGCATCAGTTTGCGCAGTTGCCATGGAGGCGGATCTGTTGATCTGTTATTTATATTTTACTTCAATTGTGAGAAAAAGTAATGAATTAGGCCTCTTTCTTTTCTAATTTACATACATAACAACATATTAATTTTTCTTCTTATGAGTGCCTTAATCCTTAAAACCATTGCATTATACTCCCACACCTATTTATTGTGATATAAAGGGCCTACTATGATATTATGGGCTTTTTCTATCATTAACATCTATTAACAAGCTTTATGTCACGCCTATACTCTAAACATAGGAAGTCTGCAATTGTGTAGCTGAAAAAAAAGTGAAAATATTTTATATACCAATATATATATATATATATATATATATATATATATATATATATATATATATATATATATATTTTATGTTAATACTGTTTGGTTGAAATGGGATGAATGAATGAATAAAAGAACAGTGATCAATAAAAGCAGTAGTCTGTATCAGCTGGTACTTCAATTTTAACCCTATTAGCCTTTGTCTTTCAAAGGTGTTACCATGGCACATGGAAAGCAGAGTGTTGTGATATTTAAATCTAAAAAGTTAAACTGATTTGTGATCATAGACCACAGGACATACATACAGGACAAATGAAAAGAGTCCTTTGAGGCTGTTCTAACCACCGGGCTGGTGGAGCCACATCGAGCACAAACACAGAGAGCTTACCATCAACTTGCTGCCCTGAACACGACAAAATAGTGTTATGTCAGCGTGCAGAGAAATAGCATTAAATTGGGAAGCAGAGAGGTACAAAGAGGTGTGGAGGGAGGGTAGGAGGGAGGTGAAAAGGAGGAGGGGGTTCTGAGATTCAGGCTGTACCTGAGGCATGGAGGGGTACATCATTATTCAGAGCAGCACTTTGATGTTGAGGCTGGGTGGATCTCACAGAGCAGGCGAGAAGCAGTTCTAATTAAAACAGTAACAATGCAGCCCGAGTTGCCCTGAAGAAATAGGGGCTTTGAAGAGTCACTGAATGCCCCATTTAAAGCCGGCTGCCCATAGATAACAGCAGATATTACATCGACGGACTCCGAGGCATCTGCCGCAAAATGTGTATTTTTTCACTACATTTCACAAAGCTTGCCTTTCAGTGTGTGTGCGATGAGTTCTCGGTGTCCTACTTTCTGGGTTATTTGGTGGCGTTGTGGGCCTGACAGTAGTGACAGATTGAGATGGGCTGCTGGTACTCAGAGGGCAGGCGAAGACAGGAAAGCCTGGGGGATCTTGGTATGACAGGTAGACAGAGGGGAGACAGAACTTCATTATAACTGCTGCAGAGAGGAGCTTTGAATATCAAATTAGTGTCCCCAATCAACACAAGAAAAATGTTTGTGCTTTCATATTTTTATTCTGATACATTTTATTAAAAAGAAATTCAGATACAACAACTATCATGTCGATAGTGCTGTTCCCTGGCTTGTATAACGCAGATTTTCCCCTTGTCCGCCAAGCATGTTTATGTCTCTCCTCATATCTACTGAGGCATATTGCTCTGAAAGGCCCAAGTGGGCTGTAGAGAGAGCTGAGTGTTCAAAGAGACTGTCTGCATAGAGAGAAGGGTCTAATTTTAACTTGGAGACAGAGGGGCTCATGAAACAGCTCTCCGCCTGACTACAGCTCAATTATTCATCAACACAAGAAGTCTCTCAACTAAAAAGCCTGACACGTTATTCATTCCCCCCCCGTTCTTCTCCCATGCTGTTTCATTCATACACAAAACCAGCCACCCACGCACACACACACACACACACACACACACACACACACACACACACACACACACACACACACACACACACACACACACACACACACACACACACACACACACACACACACACACACAAAACCCACCCTACCCTTGTCTTGAACCACACAGTGCCCTCCAGAAATGCATGCAGGCTTTGGTGAAGATGAGTCAAAAGCACACATGAGGTGTATGCTGTGCCGGGGAATTTTACAAAAGCATACTTTCAAAATGCAAAAGCAGTGGCTCTGAAAAGTGAACTTTATTTTGAAATTCATATTAAAATAATATGAAGCTGTCTTGCAAATACATATTTTAAACCAATTTTACTTCCCAACTTATATTGTTTTAGTATGCATCAACTGCAGCCGCATAGATTTATGTCAACATATTTTTTTATTAAATCAGGTTATCATGTTTTTGTGGCTCTTTTTGAATTATTTAGTTAAAATAACATTTAACTATATTGTTGATAATGGCTGTCATAAATATCTAGGTCATCCAGCATAAACTCTCCTAGACTCTCCTAATTTATTTTTTGCTGGAAACTAATTTATAATTTACCTAAGTCATAAGAATAGGAAACCAAACTCAGAGTTAAGGGCTTGTTTTCGGCGTGAATGCTTTGCCCGATGACTAATTTTCTGTTGCGGCAGGCGTCATCTCCGACAGATGTCATGCGACGCCAAACTAACTCCACCATAGCTGGTTATGTAATTGGAGAAAATTACAGAATGAAGCACAGTTTGTTTAACTTCTGATCACACAGTCGTCCCTAGTATAAAATCTTGGACTGCCGTACATTCTCTGTTGCTGGTGGAGGATACAGCTAAGCAGTATTTTCTTATCTCAGTAACCAAATCAACAGAGATACCACAAAACATTTCACTATAGCAACTTCAAAAATTCCAAATCAGCTTCCCTCCAGTTAATTGTTGACTTAATTCTGATTATTTAGCATGTATGTTAAAGCATCAACTACTCCAGATGATACGACTGCAGCTAAGCTGTGTGTGACTGGGCCTTTGACCGAGTGGGAAGTTAGTTGTTGACCTTCACACAAACAGTTACAGATTCCTGGTCAGCACAAGCAACAGCTCTGACTGATGTGCGGATGCAGCAGTCTGAACCTGTTGAATGTTTGTAATAACTTTATGGCTTTGGAAGTCGCTGGGTGGCCTGCAACCTCAGGGAATCTGGGAGGGGATTTGTGCCTGCTGTGATAATGACACCATTCTAAGACCCATCCAGACAAGCTGACAAATGCTGAGGCGTGTTTTCATGTTGACTAGCGACTGTGAGGCAAACACAGATAAACACATGGATCGCTCTCTCTCTGATGGACAGTGACAGTATGATGATGTGTGTAAATGTATGTTTCTTTTTAAGAGCTAATATAAAAGCCACTGAGAACTAAAGAGGCTTTGTGTAAATATATCTCACTCGATATGCCAGACACATCTTATTTGTTTTCAGCAACAGACAACAAATCCAAGTGTGGCTGCATAAATCTGCAGGATCAATAGAGAAAATACAATAACGCATCCTCAGTATTATTGCTCTGCAGTAAGTACTTCCCTGAACATTTTTCATTATGAAAACTGAGATTTATCATCGATTTGCCTGCCACAGCATATAATGCTGCTGAACTTTGCGGTGTGTTTGCGTTAACGTGGACAGCACGACTGGATTTATTAAGGACTATCTGTGACAGGCAGCAGGTGCTGTGGATCATGTAGAGAGGGAGATAGGGCTAGCTAAAGACAGTCAGGTGTGGTGCTCTTTGTAGATAAGGCTATAGAGGCTAACTGTAACTTCTGACATGAAAAAGGAGCTGTGATTGCTGTTGCTCTGAAACATTGGCTGCAGAGATGGAGGTGACTTCCAAAACATTTCCTCTCTGGATATATGTCAGCTTTAGACTTGCTAAAGCCCCCCCGACCTCAAACAGTAATTGTCCAATCACAGCTTAGCAACTTGTCTCAGCAGGCCTGTCAAGCTTTGGATTTCCCCACAAGTGGAAGCGGTGTGCATAGTGCTGTTATAAAAGAGATACCCTTTTCTTCTAGAGTTAAAAGGCTGGTGCCTTTGCGAAACCAAAAGCAGACGTGCAAAGAACTGATTTCAGTGTGTCCACCTGCTCTGTCATAGGCTGTAATTGTTAGCATATCCACCTACTGGCTTACCACCAACAGTAGTAACCCAGCTTTACTTCAAAGGCCAATAAGAGCAACATTAATTAGGGTTCCGCCATCCATTCCGACATACCCCCACTCCGACATTAACGTCTAATTGTCGGAGTGGCGGCACTTCCATTGTTTTCAAACGTCCCACCACTCCAACAATTTTTGTTTCCATTAGGGTTAGGGTTAGAGTTAGGGAATAGCAGCATGTCAGAATAGCGGCGTGTCGGAATAGCGGCATGTCGGAATAGAAGCATGGCGGCATGTCGGACTGGCAGCATGTAACCCATTAATTATTAGCTGGTGAGGATGCTAACTTTTTGCCTGGATGCATGTAGCTTTAGCACAATATCATGTAAGAAGCCATTAAGTGTACATTTAAGACCAGTTTTACAAGATTTATAAGATCATTTTAAACGAATGAGCTGTAAGCGTTAGAGCTAGGGACACAATTTTGAACTAACTCATGGAGCTCATATTAGCTTAATAAACTGACTAGCTACATCTGATTAAATCTGATAACAGTTGTCATTTTAGCGGCAAAACAAAGATCATGCTAGATAGAAACGAGAAGCTTCCATACATTGATTGTTTGAAAAAAAAATGTTGTGTGTTGTGTATCTGCCACTGTTGTCATTGTAAACGGCATTTGTTCAGTGTGCAAACAGAAAGCTTGACATAGCAACAGTAACTAAGGGTGACAGGGCTTAGCGAAAAGTCAATTGGTACATTTCCACCATCACGGAGGTTGAGGTCATGGATAACGTCCCTTCTTATCATGTCACACTAAGATGGTGTGTGTGAATAGTGTTTTTTTTTCCAAAGTGGAATAGATAGACTGCAGGATATCGTGACAGGGACGGACCACAGGACACTCAAGTGTTTCCTGGCAGCATGGAAACAACAGGGCACCCCCGATCTTCTCAGCTCTGAGCCGCTGTCTGGTGGGCTGCATAAACATGTGTCACAGCATGGAGGACTCTGCCAACACCCTTCAGCAACCACAGCCACCTCCACCTACTAAACTGTTTGTAAAATGTCAGCTCTCATGCTGATGACATGATTCATCCTTGCAGTTATTAGTGTTTTTGCGTGACGTAAAATTGCTTTGATGAATCTCTCCCGTTTGCAGTGCTATAGGAGTTCATCCGGAGTTTTATTCATGCGCAAGTTTGTTTTTCCTGTGTCGAATTTTATGTTATGGTTTGGCAAAAAAAAGGCTCTCTGAGCAAGGCATCATCCCTTTAGAAGCTGAACATAGTGCCAGGCAAGCTAAGTATTCAGGCTGCAGGCAATGAGAGCAAGAAACTTATTTTTTGCTTAGTGAAATAAGCAAACCCAAAAGAAACAGCATTAATTATTCACCCTCCCTGCACCAGTCTGACATTTGGATTATGACTGGAGGTGCTTACGTATCAGTAAGGTTGCAGAGTAGGCATGACAGAGGTTCAAACTCTAATATGTTTGTTGCTGAAAAATATGGGCCTCTATGATGTGAAAGCCACCTGCAGGGCATCTGAATGAATGGGCGTGAGTCCGGGTTGGATAATTCATCAGGAGAGAATGCAGCTTATTTTATGAGCCACTCCCCTGAAAGGAATGACAATGAAATTACTAGTCCCATTATTTTGTGAATTACACTGATGGTCATTTGGTTTTCCCACTTAAAATAGGCGGTGCAGGACTGATTATTGGGTAAAACTCGAAATTGTTCGCATATTCATCTACTTGTGTAACTAACAGACATAGAGAGATAGATACTATTCTGATACATGAAAGAAGGGTGTTGGCCTCTCTGGTTTAATTACAGGTGAGAAGGTTTGTCAGTGTCTGCCAAAATACTGTCTCTCTGCCAAAACAAGCAGCCTTGAACTCCAGAGGGCTGGGCTTGGAAAGCTACCAGTGATTGAGAACACTTCGTGGAATTGTGCTAGTGGGGTGGATTTGGGCCAAACCAACACAGTCATCTTTGTTTTGTTGGTGCACAACATTAAAATGCCATTGTATGCTAGTCACGTTGTTGCTGCGGTCTTTGCGTAACATCAGAATATGATCTGGTGCAACAGCTGCTCTGACATGGTTTGTGGAGGGGCGGAGAGTTGACTCACTGTGCAGCCAAGGTGGACTTGATTGAATTATAAAAACCATTTACAGACCTCAGTGACAACAACAACCTCAGGCAACTCATGAGCTTATCTACCATCCCACTGCTCACAGAACAGAAGCATATTTTTTCAAGACAAAGCCACGTCCTGATGGTAAAATGTCGCAGCGACACTTCCAGCGCCATCAGTACAAGTCTCTTCCGTGGTGTGGAAGTTGAACTGAAGTGTCGGTAGTCTTGGCAGGCCTGCACAGAGAGGGGTGCACTGTGAAAACTGGCATGTTGACGCTTTCATGCCACTGTCACGCTGTTCACAAGGTGCCCTGGAGGAGTGTCACAACGCATTCTTCTCACCTAGTAGAGCATGTCCCTGTCACACTCCGGGTTGCCGTAGTTAGATGGTATTCCCCTCCTGTTATATGTCCCTGGTATTACAGTCACATGCAAGAGTTATTCAAGTCACCTAGGTTCAATCTTTACTCTGTGGTAACTACATGCCTTACTGTGTTATGCTAATGCCACATAAACAACAGCTATCTTTTTATCTTTTTTTGCCCTTGGGTCAAATTTAACCAATTTTGAAAAAGTTTCTTTATCAGAAATGTGGTTTTCTTTCAACCAGTTTATCAAAGAAAACAACGTGGATGGTTCCCTACAACGCTCTTCACAAGTAAAATAATTGATCAGTTCACTACTTTCATTGAATTTGGGTTATTATTTTTAAAGAACCTTCAAAAATGTCAGGAAAAGCGACCAAAACGTTGAAAAAAAAGTTTTAATTTTAAATTTTGACACAGAAAAACAAAAGTTGCATGGTCGTGGTGAAGACAACACAAGGGTTAATACTGAATGTGTATGACCAGATTATTAGTTAAGAGGAAGGTTCTGGACATTGCCACAATATCTTCCAGCGATCCACTGAACATCCTGAATATGGTTATGATGAAAAATAACACCTGGAAGTCATAAGAAGACACACAAACAAGCTCCAACACTTGATGGTCTCCAACCACCAACCTCATAACAATCTGCATGAGAACAGTCACATAAAGGTTAATGTCTTGTTATTAACATTAAGCTAATAGTAACCCAGGCTACTTATCATAGTCTCCATTTAGAGCACAAAGAGGAAGTCCTTATATAGTAGTTTAGGTGTCAAACAACTACCCCTCACTAACTGAGTCTTCCCCGCCTGGCACTGGCTGGTGTGACAGTGTTATTAGTACAACATTTGTCATGTTGCGGTTTCCTATCCTCCCCCCATTTTCCAACAGTCTCAGAAGCAGTTGAAGGCACCACATGGTATGCTGCGCACAGCACATGGTTTCAGTTACAAACAGACTGTAGCCTAGTTTTTGGAGAGGCAGTATATGCAGCTTCTTTAAGGCTAAATCATAAGCATAAGCAGGGTGAACGGTATGAAAACCCTGCAGCTTTTATACCAATCTTGCACGGATGGTGTTTCCATGTACTGTATTTGCAAATGCTCGGTTGTGTTTGGTGATGTGTCTGCTCATGTGACCACAGTTATGTGAGTCAGAGGAAGTGGGTAAAAGGTGAGATTTAGTGCAAAGAGCTTTAATTACCACTCTTCATTATTCTCCGAGTACAGTATGTCATGATGATACCAGCTAACTGAAACTGAAACTAATCTAAATATGTGCTCTTTAATTCTACGCAAGTTACCGGAACTCTACATCATTACATTTCAAATTTACAGAATAAATATTAGTTTGCTTGAGACCAATGAAGGCTTAGTTTCAGTTTTCAGAATGAGGACAAGGAGCCATTTTATTTATGTTGTGATCCTGTTTTGTTGCTCTGTCACGACAGCTGCAGCAGAACATTGGTTAGCTATATACACCAGAGATGAAAGTGAAGCATATACAGAACCTAATTGCAATCAGGACTTAAAAGGCTGCAGCTCGGTGGTGATGGTGGAAAATATGATGTGATGAGCACATAAATCAGCGATAGAGAAAATGCATTATGAACATTTCAGATAAGATGGACATCATTTGTCTACTTCCATTTGGAGTCCAGGCACTCAAGGCTTTACTGCAGTGTTTCTCTTCAGAGGGGATCCATTAATTATTGGCGGAATAGTTAGGGGCCAATAAAACACATTGCCTTCAACCTTTGCAGACTATTTCCCTTCCTGTCCGAGTCCATTCATGGTTCATGCTCTCCCATTACATTTCAGGAAGCACAGCTTATTTCCGCATTCAGCACGAATACTTGGTGGGTGACTTCTGTGGAGTTTTTGGTAGTCTTTAAAGCAAACATGAAACACATCTGGGGGACTATGGGTAAAGTGTTTATGAGTGGCTTTTGGATGATAAAAAACAGTAATTTGATGTGTCACCTTGGAGATGGCAGTTGACAGCTGTTCCATGCACAAGCTGGGCTTAATTGGCGGGGAAATTAGCCTGACCTTGACTGCGGCGGCGCGGCCGACGAGCGCCGCTGCCTGCCACTTGAAATGACATTGTTGTAATTTTCGACAGCAGCGAGCAAACACTCTGGGCATTAATTATATGGTGGAATGTGCCTTGGTGCAACAGACGCACACAGTGAATACTTATGTAAGCTGTCGCTCCAGTCTCCATAGTAACCTGCAGCATTCTAACACATGCCTCCTCCGATCTACCTCCCCTGAAGTGGGCTGTTTCCATGGAAACCAGGCAGCTGCCTTTGATGATGGCTCTCATGAAATGACACCCGCTGATAACCCTGGCTCCTCTGAGTCTCCGAGAGGGAGGATGGATGGATGGGCGGGTGGGTGGCGGTGGCGGTGGCGGGTTAGCAGAGAGAAATTATGGAGAAAGAGAAAGCGACATTATTTCTCCCATAAACTGAGTCATGTAACCACAGCACAGCTTGCCTCTCAATCCCAGCTGGAGTGGTTTACCTGGCACCAAAGCAGGCAGCATCAGGAACACCGTGAACCAGATGAGGTGTAGCAGAGACAGCTATCAGCCACATCAGGGCCGGCATGATTCACATGCCTCATGTTGCTTCATGTGTCACGAAAAAAAAGTGTCATTAAATTTCTGTGCGACACAGTAAGAGAAATGTTTCAAGAGAGGTTCCTGCACCACCGTCTGTTGTGCTCTTTTATTTACTTCTTTAAACAAAGAATGTCAAAGAATACTTTCCTCCTCTCCTTTGCATTCATGCCACTTTGCTCTACAATCATTTAGCAGTGGCAATGCAACCCAAATTTTCCACTGCGACTCTCTCTGTCAGCTTTCTGACCTTCCTTTTACATCAGAGCACTTATCGTGTGTGGGAGATCCTGTTGCATCAGGAGTAAACTGTTTGTGGTTAGAAGTGACTGTTATTCATCACTGTTGTGCAACATCCTCGTTTAACCAGATACCGTTTTTGGCCATCCTAACTGAAATTGGCTCTGAATCGCCTCTGCCTCCTGTTAGCTGTGCACGGTTTGTTTTAATAGGTGCACTCTGGGTGTCAGTGGGCAAATGAAACTCTAACCTGAGTGTGTGTCTCCTGCCTGTGGGCTAAGGCAGCTTGCACACTGCTTGTTGGGTGGAGAAAATAGCTTTGGCACCAGCAAGCAGATCAAAGTGATCAGACAAGTAATCTCCCCATGAGTCAGAAGGGAACCAGCTGTGGGGAGGGGTCTTATTTCATTACTCTCCCTTCTTCACATAGACACATTAGATTCAAGTGTGCGTGTGTATTTTTGTTTATAAGACTTGTCCTCCTCCAGTGTTTCAGTTTCATCTTCCTGAAAGGTAACTTTGAAGTTAAAGGGCATTTTCGCTTTGACTTGAATCCGAAAATCACTGTACTTTCCCCTCTTGAGGCGCGCCAGCTGTGTGACTACATGTCTCACTCTGAGCCAGGGCATATTAGGCAGCTGCATGCTGGTTACAGACACAAATCTAATGGCCTGATGATCTTATGATTCTGAAACTGAGAAGCATCACTCTCACAAGCCAAATAATCTATACCGCAGTGACAGAGACGCTACCAGTTTGTGGTAATGCGTCATGAGGGGGATCGAATGTAAAGCCCCGAGAAAGAACGAAAGGAAAAAAAGAAGAAAAAAAACACGTAGGAACAAGAGCATTAACACACAGAGACAAAGATGTGATTGACTTTTAAACTCAAAAAAGAAAAGAAAATGCATTTCCTGCAGAAAATGCGAGTGAATGCTAAAAAGCTAAATTGCTAAAGCTAAACTGGATTGCTAGCTTAATGCGGCATTCTATTTACCTCGGAACTCGGTTTTAACGAGGTCAAAGTCGGAAACACGCCCCCTGACCTCGGATTTACGAGCTCGGAACTCGGACAACCTCCCAGTAGCCCGATTTCAAAATCCAACATGGCTGCCCCCTGTATCAACAGTTGTGAAAGCTGCAGTAACATAAAGTTATAAGCACTTCTGTCTTATTTGTGTCACTAAATCAGTCGTTCACACAGGCATGTCCAACTTCTATCTGTGGACATGATGTTACGCTGTTTGCATGCACAAAAAACTGCGTAATGCGTTGTTATCGCTGTTATTGCTAACAATAGCTAACCGGGCTAGAGCTAATGAAAACAATGAAAATCCGACTTTTAAATAGAACGCATTCAACTCAGTAATTCATAAAAAATTTCATTAAAAGTCATAGTATAGTATGTTAAAAAAGTGATAAAAAAATCATAGTATAGTATGAAGAAAAAAGTCATAGTATAGTATGTCGGAAAAAGTCATAGTACAGTATATAAAAAAGTCATAGTATAATATGTAGAAAGAAGTCATAATGTAGTATGCAGAAAAGAGTCATAGTTAGTATATTGAAAAAAAATCATAAAAAAGTGATAGTATAGTATGTCGAAAAAAAAGTCATAGTATAGTATGTCCAAAAAAGGGATACAAAGTCATAGAATAGTATGCCAAAAGAAGTCATAGTATAGTATGTAGAAAAAAGTGATAATAAAGTCAGTATATTATGTAGAAAAAAATTATAAAAAAGTCATAGTATGGCATGTCAAAAAAAGTCTTAGCATAGTATGTTGAAAAAAAGTGATAAAAAAGTCATGGTACAGTATGTTGAAAAAGGTCATAGTATAGCATATTGAAAAAAGTCATAGTATAGTATGTCAGAAAGAAAATTCATAGCATAGTATGTTTTAAAAAAGTGAGGAAAAAGTCATCGTATAGTAAGTCGAAAGAATACTAAAAACTCATAGTATAGTATTGTATAAAAGTGATAAAAAGGACATGGTATAGTATGTCGAAAAGTCATAAAAGTCATAGTATGAAGAAAAAAGTAATAAAAAGTGATAGTATAGTATGTTGAAAAACATTGATACAAAAGTCATAGAATAGTATGTCAAAAGAAGTCATATGTAGAAAACAAGTGGTAAAAAGTCAGTAAATTATGTTGAAAAAAAGTGATAAAAAAGTCATAGTATTGCATGTCAAAATAAGTAATAAAAAGGTCATAGGTTGTCTAAAATGTCGGAAAAAAATTATAGTATAATATGTTGAAAAAAAGTCATAAAAAGTCTTAGTATAATATGTCGGAAAACACCATGAATATTAACAAACAAGCCTGGGTTTTCCAAACATTCTCATATCACCCTGAGCTATCTGACCTTACACACAGGTTGATGTTTTGGGCATATTTATCTTTTTCACTTTCATATTGGACCTCAGAACTCACTGTAACACAGTGTTTGAACACACAATCTTCAGTCTTCTAAGCATTCTCTTATCACCCTGATCTATCTGATCTGACACATATTTCCTATTTCACTTCTTCACTTAAGACTCTGTGATATTTAGTATAGTCATTCATAAAAAATGTCATTAAAAGTCATAGTATAGTATGTTGAAAAAGTTGAAAAAAGTCTTAGTATGGTATGTTGAAAAAAGTGATAAAAAAGTCATAGTATAGTATTTCAAAAAAAAGTGATTAAAAGGTCATAGTAAAGTATGTCGAATATGTCGGGAAAAACATTCTAGTATAAAAAAAAGTCATGAATAAAAAAAGTCATGAATATTAACAAACAAACTTCGGATTTCCAAACATTCTCATATCACCCTGAGCTATCTGACCTAACACACAGGTTTAAAAAAGCATAGTATAGTATGTCGAAAAAAGTCATAAAAAAAGTCATAGTATTGTATATCGAAAAAAGTCATAGTATAGTATGTAGAAAAAAGGGATAAAAAAGTCATAGTAGCGTATGTAGAAAAAAGGGATAAAAAAGTCATAGTATGTCAAAAATAGTATTAGCATAGTCTATTGAAAAAGTCATAAAAAAGTCATAGCAAGCATGATAAAGAAAAAGTCATGAAAAAGTCATAGTATAGTATGAAGAAAAAAGTCATATTATAGTCATAGTATAGTATATCGGAAAAAGTCATAGTATAGTTTGTCAAAAAAGGTCTGGAAATACATTCAAACTCTACATAAAAAGGACCATGGGGTTCAGACCAAGTGTCAGAGTCTGCAGAGCCTACTTACTGGTGATTGTTGGAGCAGTGGTAACCACTGATCCAAAGTGCATGTCTGTTGAAAACATAACAAAGTATATTCGAAAAAAGAGTGAGAGTATAGTATGTAGAAAAAAGGGATAAAAAAGTCATAGTATAACTTCTTAAATAGTATGTCAAAGAAAGTTATAAAAAAAAGTCATAATATTGTATTTTAAAGAAAGTCTGGAAGAACATCCAAACTCCACACAAAAAGTCTAAGACACGCAATGTGAATGTTTTTTGTAGCTGAACGTATGCAGAAGTCAGAGGCGACCAAAAAAAATTGAAGAATAAAGAATCGGATAACAATACTGGGAATGCTGCTGAATCATCATTCACTCAATTAAAAAAGGTTCCTGAGAGCTCTCTGTCGTGGTTTTTTGTCTGGATTAACTGGTAACGGAGAAATGTCATTAGCTACTCGACTCACTGGCAATTTCACAGTGTGTGTGTGTGTGACTTTAGGTCTCAGCATTTTGAGGGAAGTGTTTTGATATTCGGTATGACTCACATTTCCCTCAATATATCGCACTCAGTGGGTGTACTTGGCTTCCCTCAGTAGCAACTAGTCAGACATTGCGAGCAGTTTAAAGCACAGGTGCAAGTGAAAGTATTATCCAGGCAAAGGCAAAGCCAGTCGGAATATAGGCTGATGTTCGTTTGGGGCTTTGTGCCAAAGAGGAAGTTATTCTGCTCTAGAAGGCATGGTTGTGAAAATACAGTACACTCGCACAGATGGCCGCAATGAGTCACGTCACGAGGCTTCCTCCTTTTCTGCTGGATAATCCTCATCAATTAGCTCTATTGTCAGCTGGCTTTTCACCCTGGTGAAATTGACGCCTGAATGCTTGACGGCAGAGAATCTGGGCCTCTTTTCCCTTTGAATGGTGACTCACCCGTCGGGAAAGAAAAATCTTTTATTGTCGGAGCTTTTCTCTTCAGCAAGTTTAGATGATTTATTTACGAATCCGCAGGCATTTGCAGCTAAACCCTCCCACCGTGTACTGTCATGAATAAAGACACAGTTGCATCACAGTGGTTTTCATCAGTTTACACCAAAGGCGCACCCAAAGGGCTTTTAAAAACTGCACTTGTGGGAAAGATGGTGAGCAGGCTCTTACCTGTCCTTGTCCTGCTTTTAGCATTTGAACAAGGTTTTTGTTATCTCTGCGATTGCTTTCATGGTATCAGTGACGGGAACTGGATACAACCACGAGGCAGATGTGCTACTGGATACTTTATCCCTGCCTCCAACACATACAAACACACAAACACACACACACAAACAAAGGAATGTAAGAGCTCAATGAAAAAAAGACAAAATAGCAGGACAGTGCATCACTTCCTGTGCTAAACTTGACCTTTGAACCAAATGTGTATTGATACTTCTGACAGGTGTGGTCCGAAAAGAACAGAACAAAGAAGCAGTTAGACACTGTGTCAGTGACAAATCCGTTTTCATTAGATTTCTTATACATGAACACATTTCCATGCACAAGTGAGATAAAAGATTACAAGTTCTGGTCTATTCCAGAATCTGTTTATCACCTACTTTACGTTAAGCTACATATCTGTTTTTAAAGCCACACTAATTAATGTTTTTCAAAAAACAACTACTCAAATGGCTATGTGATGTGAAAGGTGTTGCGTGAAGTGATGAACCAACAGACAATTATCGCCTGACTCTGCAGTTCCCCTCAGCTCTAAGAAGCATTTTAGCATCTTTCATTTACTGTATTCGTTCACTGTGTGCATCGTTGTCTTTGGCCACAACAGGCAGCTAATTTTGGAGAAAAAGCTCTGTTAAATCCACTTACACTACCTAACCAGCACCAGACGGCAGACAGACAAAGTTGGCGGCTAGCTGCTTAACGTAGTAGAGTATTTAGCCACAAAAAAAGACACCAAAACTGAGCTAAAAAAAATATTGGACTTGGTCTGCTGGATGTGTATGTGTGAATATGCCACACATTTGCCAAAAAACTTCATGAGGTGATAATATGTCAATGTTATCAATTAAACAATTAATGCAGGAACTGCAAAAAGGATGTTGAATATGGAGAAAAAAAAATTCTAAATAAAACTAATATTGGAAAACATAGAGGTAAGGGGGTAAAAAGAGGAATATACACAGTTTGAAACTGTTGATTATTAATGAGCAGAGCTTTATCAAACTGACTGAAGCTATGAAAGGAAACTGGAAATTAGGATTGGGAGGGTGAGGGTGAGGCCAACATTTTAAAAAGAAAAGCAGCTCCTTCCTCTTTGTTCATAATCAGAGTACAGTATTAGTAAGTCTTAATGCAGGAGGGGGTGTGTAATCCAGTGTGATTTATAGTCTATCTCTGTGCAGGTGCTGTAATGGGATTTGTGAATGGTACAAATGCATGTGTTGTTGTGGTGTGAACAACACTTACATCATGGTGTAGGTGTGTGACAAAGAAGCTATACAGGAAATGAGGATACTACATCTGTTCACTGCTGAAAGTGGGGCAGCTTCAATAACATGCTGCATACATGATATCAGTCAGTTTTTCACCCCTCAGGCAGTACATACATTTAGTTTTGAGCACAGACTTTATGTTTGCAACACTCCTTACAGAAGCCTTAAAAATATCTTGCAGGGCAAGGACATTATGTTAAATTTCTGAGGGCTGTTTCTGTTGATTCAGTGGAAAATTCATTTTACAGCATGTGCAGCCAGCCAAGTGTCCAATTAGTGCTGAAAAAAAATCATTCTCATCTAGGCAAAATTGGAATTAAATTCTGTGAATTCTGGAGCTGTCCTTGCCAAGGTCTGATACGAGGGAATCAATGACTTCACTAAAATATCAAACTGTGTCATAAATTATAGTGTTTCATTGCCTACAACCTTCATCCGCCAGAGTGAGGCAATTTCGCCGTCTTTGCTGTTGAAGATGAGCCGCGGCACTCCAGCTGCACTCCTGCGGATATTCAAATAATTGCCCTCCGCTCTGTGTGTGAGAGAGAGAATGAATTTGAATAATGTATTGCAATGGGAGTGAGGCCACAATGCCTCCGAGGTCATAAATTCTGCTGCTACATCAGCCCAGCCGACGGGAACGGGAGGCACACAGGGTTGTTTATAAAATGCCCTTGGAAAAATGAGTCTAATCCCCAGCCAAACCGTAAGCCATGGGGAGAGCATTAGATAACCCACAAGCTGCAGAGTAATGGGAGTAATGAGGGAGATGGAGAAGCAGAGCCAGGACAGAGAGAATGCATCCATTTATTGGCTGTATGCTCTGATTGCCCAGACCATTTGAGACAAACTGGAGCCTGACACAGTGCTGGAGTCCATTTCGTCTGATCAGCAGCAATAAGCACTTTCCACAGCCAGTGAGTGCTCAAGGCAGACCACAGCCATACATCATGCACATTGTATAACCACTTATAGTATGTCTGTTTATCTAGTATCAACATCAGTGATTCATTGTGACTGCAAGCAGGCACATGTAGACTTTCAAACGTGATAATCTTGACCAACAAATATCAAATTCCAAAAGAAAAAGCAGCAGTAAAGATACTAAAGTTTTTGCAGGCATATAACAACATTGAGCATGCTTTCCGCTTGTCTATTGAAAGATATTTAATCAAGGGGGGGGGGAATAATTGTTTCCGAAAATGTGTTTTGTGTCACCATCCCACCTCTTCACACAGCCAACGACTCTACCACCTTGCTATGTGTGCGCTAGCAGCAATGCAAATGATGCTGGCGTGATAGCTTACACATCTGAGTGTAAGAACGTGATCGGATGCTGAGGGCAATGACGCACACGAGTTCGGCTACAGCCAACTTCTTTACTTAAACATTTTTCTAGATGTACAACATAAATGCACTTCCAGCGTGCTATTTGTCATGTTGCTTGTGGTGTAAACCACAGTACTACTGTATCACAAGGAAGTACAGAAAAGCACACAAAAGATTTTTACTCACACACACACGTACATACACATCATGACAGACCAGCCTACCAGATCAGCCTGTACAAACCAAGCCCAGATTCCCCTGCACCCCTTGATGTCTCATTAGCAGCAAAAGCAGGCTTCCTTCTGTGAGAGAGAGGTGGGGGGATGTGCGTGTATGTGCGTGTTTGGGGGGTGTTGTCCTAAAGGATACTTTTGCAGAGTGCAGGTGAGCCATGGGGCTGGCTGGCTGACTGCAGTGTTATTGTCTCCAAAAGGGTTCCTGTAAATGAGGGCTGCCTGCCTGCCTCTGCATCCCCCCAGCCTTCTTCTGGCAGCCCACCCCATAAAAAGCCTGGGTGACGGAGCAGGTAATAAAGGGCCTAAACGCAATGAGTCAGCACTTTAGCCTCCATTTAATTTCATCTGAATGTAGCGCTGACCCCCCCCCCACACACACACACACTCTTTCCCCACCCCCCCCACTCCTACCCCTTCTGTCTCCCCATACCGCTGCTCTCCCCTTTCTCT